>NW_022900923.1:4044782-4090999 GCF_012274545.1 Fukomys damarensis | reverse complement strand
CGCAGCGCTGGCCGGCACCGAGCGCCAGCCGGGGGCAGCGGCTCTGCGCCCTTCGCCTCCCTCCACCCGCTTCTCTTTCTCCTTCCCTTTCGCCGCCAGCCGCCGAACTGATTAGACCTTGATTGCGGCCAGAAAGCCGGCAGATTGTGCACCTGTTTATCCGCCCGAGCCGGGCTCATCAGCAGCAGATCAGCTGCTTCCTGGCTCCGCGTTGGGCCTGAGCCTGCCTGATTAATGAAGTTTATTGGGAGCTGTTAAAAGCATTAACTGGAGAGAATCTGAGCAATTCGTCATATTTAAAGGATGGAAATTAAATCTTGCTATGCAAATGAGAAAAAAAAATTTAAGCATCTTTAGGGGCTGTGGTCTGCACGTCATTTTTCTTTAAAATCCTGCTCGGGAGAGGGGAGTTACAAATGAGGCATCCTTTGGACTTCAAAGTTACCAAAGAAATCCCATCCCAATTTATCTGGAGTTATAAAATCCTCAGAAGGAAATTCCCTTGCATATTCTGACCCCCAGTGCAAAGGGATGTTTAAGCCAATCATTAAGCCAACTCTGGCAAGAAACCCAAATTTTTAAAATTAAAATCAATGCATCCACCTACAGAATGAGATTTGGGGTTTAATTTTTGTCGGGGAGGCGAAATGATCGGCTGGCGGAGAAGTCAGAGAAACGCCCGAGCAAGGAGCGAATGTGTCCGGACAGAAAGATCGGTGGCCTGCTCACACCCTGATAAATCAACATGCTCCTGCCCTGGCTCAGAAAGTGTCCCCCTCCGAGCTCTGCGCGTAGCCATGTGGCCGACAGGCGGGGGAGGGCGTGGTTAAGAAAACAGACAAGAAAATGAGGAAAAGATAATCAAGTGAAAAGAGGGAAAAGAGTTTGGAAATGGAGCACAGAACCCAGAACTTGTCAAATACAGAACCGAGTTAGTTTGGGTCCGGCTGGTGATGGCGCCGTTTATTAATGATTGCAATGACAGACGTGAAACGTGGGTGATGTTAGTGCGTTAATTCTTCCTGAAAGGAGAGAAATCTTTTCTACAACAGTAACAAAAGTCCACACAGAGAAGCCTTTCCATTCCAAGACAATGCTGAAGATAAACACATGAAATTGGTCAATGCCCTGCTTTTTGTAGTGGGAAGCTTATTATAATGCAAATGTTTCAAGATTAATTTTTTAAATCTTTTACATCATTTTTTCTAAGGACATTTTAAGTCAGCACAGTTTGAATTGTCTAATCATGGTATTATATATATGTTAAAGGACTTTCTTATCATTTCAGCAACACAGACTTATGGAGTATATAAATTCTAAACTCTGAATCGGAGGCAGAAAGGACAGGTAAATTTAGTACAAAATTAACTGATTTTCAAAAGAAAATTTATCTCATACTGTCACCTCCTGTAGATTCAGTTTTAAAGTACTTGATAGATTTTCATGGTTATTTTCATTCATATTACCCTTCCAGATTTTCTATTTAATTTTAAATTTATTTTAAAGTTAAAGCATTGAGATTTATTAATGTATCTTTCTGAAAAAAGAAATCACCACTGAAGGAAAGTAACAGAAATTATTTATATTAATTTTTTTGTTTTAAAGGTTTAGGAAAATTTCCAATTTACAGACTTTTTGCCTTTGATAAGTATGGAACTAAAATGTGTAAATTCGAAGTCTAAAAAAATGCAGTCACTCTCCAGAAGCATAGACAACCTTGAAAGATTGTTTGTCTTAAACTTGAAAATTCTTTGTGTTATTTGTATCCTGTCCTCTAAAAAATTCCAACATGTTCTAAATCTTAATCACAAAAATCCCCTTCTGTTTCAATGAACATTATACATCACACTGACTTATAAAATTACTTTGTAACAAGTGAACTATAAACATTTTATTTAAATGTTATAATCACTGTAAAAATTTGGTTAGTGACTAAAATTCTTGATAAATGTCGCTGTCACTGTCATTTGGATCATTTAAAATAATACAGCCTATGTTCATATTCCCATTGTTAAGGGATCATTCCATAAAAATGATACATGTTAATTTTAATTCATTTTGTTCAAGGAAATAAGCTTTCAAAAATAACTGTTTGTCCTATTATTTTGAAGTAACCAGAAGAAAAACAATTCTCCTTGTGTCAACAATTGATCATTCACTAAAACTTGTTTTAATATTTGATTTAGTCATTAAATTGCAGAGACAAGTGAAGTCTTGGAGGATAGTTTAAACATACATTTTGCTATGAACACATTTTAGAAAATATTTTGTGTCTCATCTTTAGAATTAAAACCTTCAAAATGATCTTCTGCTGATCTTAGAATACATGTCATCCTGGTAACATATGTCTAGCGGTTCATTTAAAATATGGATATTTTTGTACAAAGATAATTTGCCATTAGAGTGCATGGTCGCAGAGGGTGGGTTTCTGAGCCACTGACTAATGGTATCAGTCACTGTCATTTGTATTTCTGATCTCTAGAGTGTTATGGATGAAGAAGGTCAAAGTGGTCCCTGATGATCAGAAACTTTTTAAACAGTCTGGAAAAGTTAATGAATTAGATTTCCCTGCACTCGAAGATATTAGGATTGGGAGATCAAGATTCCCATCAGCCAGATCAAGAATATTCACAGTTGACAGGAAACTCAAAGTATCTTTCTTCCTCCTGAGAAACAGCTTCCCACAGCTGAGAAGCAGCAGTCGTGGGAATGATACGTTAGCCTACTGGAGATGCTTCCTAGGCAGGGAAAGCTAAGCATAATCGCCTATTCTTGTTGTATTTATCTCATATAGCTCTTGATAAGTGCTTGAAAATGCTTCTGGTGAAAATATCCCTTTTACTTTAGAATGCATGTTTTCACAGTGGGTAAAATTACAGTGTTCATGAACCATAATTATTGTTTTTATACATCTTAGCAACATTAATGAAAATTCAGTGAAAAGTATGTAACTAGAAGAAATGTACAACCCTCCCCTTTCTCCTTTAACAGGATGTAAATGATTTATGAAATAAAAATGCGACTTCAGTTTGCTTTTCTTTATCTTCTCAAATGTTTGAAATATTAGAATATAAAAGGAACTCCCCTGTCTTCTTTAGGACCTACTGCGTTTTTATCTAACAAAGATGGAAAGTGTTCTGTTGCATTAGTTAACATGATCAATTGGTTTTGAAGATATATTTTTTCCTGTGTTTTAGCAGGACAGTGTGGAGTAATTCTTTATACCCTATGGCATATACCTTAAAAGACAAGATTGTCCCAGTGTGCAGCAAGTACAGTTCCTGTGCTGCTTTCCTTGCATTGGGTTCTTAGAATGGATAACTTCCGGGTAGAAAGTGAGTTAAAGGTTAGAATTTATCGTTCAAAACTGTGTGGGTTCCCTCACTACTGCAAAATTATTAATGGAACAGTATGTACATGAAGATAACAGGGTGAATAACATTTTCATTCTCAACTATGCAAATGTTGTCCAAAATGAAATATGTTTCATTGTTTTATATTTCCAGGGCAACCTTTTGAGTCCAGAAAGGTCAGTAACAGGATTTTGCTTTGATACATGATATGACCTAATTCTTTCATGTGTTGCAAAATCCAAAGGAGTTAGAGGGTGCCTCTTTCTTTTTTTCTTTGATATCAGTCTGCATGGCAACAGCTAAAATGCCTCCCTGTAATTGTAATGAGATCAGTGGGTTTTAAGTATGGAATGAATCAATTATTGTAAGCAGAGGCCCTGCGTAAATCACGGAAAGCCAAACCAATCTCAGGATCATAAAATGAATCTTTGACA
This sequence comes from Fukomys damarensis, assembly GCF_012274545.1. Taxonomy (NCBI): domain Eukaryota; kingdom Metazoa; phylum Chordata; class Mammalia; order Rodentia; family Bathyergidae; genus Fukomys; species Fukomys damarensis. Next base: position 4,087,212 of record NW_022900923.1, on the reverse strand, counting down.
CGTATTCAAGGTTTCAGCAGAGTCTCAATACTGAGGATGGAGGATCTGCTATCAAGAGAAAGCAAAGTTTTATTCACTAATACATACGTGGGTCTTCATTAAAAGGGCTCAGACTGAGGAAGCTGCTTCTTAAAGGAGATCTTGCAACATTAAAGAGCCAAGTCAGTGACAAATACGTTCAGCTGAAGCTCGAAGGAGAAGGGCTCCAAAAGCATATTTCACGAATTCAGTGAGGGATAACTGTCAGTGCTGAAAGATAGCAAAATGGTCATTTACATTTTGACTTTAATAAAACTCTTCAAATCATCACCAATCAGAGGATGATCACACAAGAAATCAACAACACCCGTTGTCGGTCTTAGCAGTTCTAAGAACTAGGTATTTTTCAACTGGGGAGGGCAGTGGCATGTAAAGTGTCCACAGAGTGAAGACCACAATGCCAATCCGTTATTTTCACACAGTGCCAACAGCCTGGCAGCTTCTAAAGAACAGAAAGATTAGGTTGAAAGAAAATAGCTCTCTCTTGCATACTTTCCAACACCTACCTTTTTCTTTTCTTTACGTTCTTTTCCCTCCCTTTAAGATAATCCTCTCATGGTAATTCCCTGTAACTAGTTGCTTAATGACTTTATAATTTCCCGTCATGTGGCAAGCCAGACACAAAAAGCATAGCAGTGTGTTCACGAGTCCTTAGCAGTCTGCTAGCATGCTTTAGTTCTTAGGATTGGGTGGATGAGTTTTTAAAAAACATTTTGAGTGATTCAAACAGGGTAAGCTTTTTGCTCTATCCTATTCAACTTACATATTCTTGAAATTACTTGCCCTGTGTGTCACATATTAATTAAGCTAGTATTAAAATTTTCATATACTTATTGACTGCAAGACCAAAGTTCTTTTATTATTTTTATGTAGTGTTCCTTGTGCTGTATTTTTATCAATGAATTTTAGGGGATATGCACAGTAATAAAAATATGATTTTTTAAAAATTCAATATTTACAATACCAGAAATGTAACTCAGTGAAAGAAGGAGTTTATGTTTTCATAACATGTTTGCATTTAGGTCTCAACATATCCAAGTCAAGAAGAAAGTACAATATTCTCATGTTTCCTTTTCTACAGTTAAAATATGTAAAATTTCATATAATACCTCACATTATGTTTGTTTCTCATATCAGAAAATTAAAAAATTTTCGCATAACTCTTACAGACGTTTGTAAGAAAATAACACACATGGAATAGATTTATGTGAAAAATATAATACTTAAATAATTTCCCATCTGTTTTTATTTTGCTAGAATCAAAAACATATTTTGCTATTCTTAAATGTATCTGTTTCTCAATTTTTTGTTTAAAACATAGTCAGATTGTTTGGCATATATTTAAAGAGTTTTATATTAAGAAGAGATCTATAACTGATGTAGAGGTAAAAATATACATATAATATATGTGAGCGAGAGCTTACATGTAAAGCTCACATGCGTGAACTGCAAATTGGAATTAAATAAATACAAACTGTAAACGTATACCTGAAAGAGCTACAATCAATGTCTTCGGATTCTTGTTCAGACACAAAATTTTAAGTGGCGTGCTGGAATTGAAAATAGAAATGATTTCACAATGGAAAGCATTTATAAGTAAAAAAGCAGGGTCGAGAGTGCTGGGAAGGAGTATAAATTTGCAGTGAAAGTCTGACACCTGGTGGTCAAAAGAAGCACACGCCAAGAATGAGTGCCTTAGACCCCTCCTGGCTTTTATAAAATGAAAATTAAATTAAAAATTAGATGAAAGTCTTTTCTTTTAAAAGTTTGCATAAGACTTTCACTTTCTCCTAGTAATTTTGCTAAGAGTCCTCTTTCAAATTTATATTTTGTGAATGTTTGTGCTAAAGATACCTTTTCTAGGGGATCAAAACATTGGCCAGAATATATTTTTAATTGAATATGTATTTAGAAATTATTTAATAGTAATAAAATTAATCCACAGATAAATAGCTCAATATTATGTTCTTAGAATCAAAACAAACCCTTTTGAAATCTGGGTAAACAAATTTAAAAAATAAAAATTTAGAAATTTAACCTTATTTTTTTGCCAGAAAGGCAAGAAGAACAACAAAGTCTGTAAATAGGAAGGGTGGAGGGGTTGAAGGGACAGCAGGGTAAGGGGGAAAAATAAGAATCAAGATACATTATGTAAAGGTACAAATCTCCAATGGTGAATGTCATTAAACTGTATGCCTAAAATGTACCAGTAAATTTTTTTTTTTAATTTAAATATTTAAGTTGAAAGATAATCTTAGTTGGTGGCAAACATTAAAAGAATAATTCAGGAAATAAAATTTTTGATAATTACCTTCTTGACCCATAACACTATTTTTCATTAAAATGGTCCAAAGGAATCACAAAGATGATACAGCAGATCGACAGCCTATCACAGTGCACCAAATCCTAGGTGGACCCCAACATGCTTAAATGATGCAGTAAATTACAATGGCAGTTTTTAAATTACTGAAGTTATTTGCTAAAGTAGACTTTTCTTAGGCATTTCATCTTATTTTAACATGCTCCTCAAATAACTCTTCAAAATATCACTATGGGAGAATAATAGAAAGCCTTTTTTTGCCCTTAAATTTCAGAGTACAAAATGAGAAATTAATGCAGGCCTTCACATCTCCTGCATATTCACAGAAAGATGAAGTCGCCAGAGGGGAAAGCTGTTGCATAATTTATGTGCCTGGAAGATTTGACCAAACAGTGGTGAAAATTGTTGACAATTTTAAAACGAATCCTGGTAATTGCCTAAAATCCCCCTTTTGCTTCAGGCACTAACTGCATTTGTTGTTTCTGTTTGTGGCTCTTTGACGTCTTCATTGAAGGCGGAGTGACACTCAGGATGGATTCGGGCTGTGTGAAAAGGCTGCTGTCACCACAGGACCTGCAAATCCTTCTGCGGGGCAGAGGTGCCCAGTGTCCAGATCAGCATCTGGCTGCGCCTCGTTTCCCGGGAGCCTTCGACTGAAGCAGGGTCTGGGGTGGACGGTCAGAGTGCAGTGAGCATTGGGTCTTCCTCATTTAGGCCACAGGGCTGGAGCAGCAGGTTGGATTCTCCTTGTCTTATGAATTTTTCGAGTGAACCTTGAGGAGGACACTTCAGGACACCTCGACACTTCAGGAACCTCCGGGTTCCCGCAGGCACACACAGGAGAACGCTCTTAATGAGTTCAGGTAAAGTTGTATTTCCACAAATGAAGACACTGGCTTTGCTCTGTTCTTAAAGCCCAAGTTCTTTCAAGAAAGCTTAGCCAGTAATAAAAACTATCATTTTTTTTTCCTCTAGAGACATTTCTTCTTATTTTTATGTTAAATGATTTTTGATGTGATTACTTTATGTTTCAAAAACTCTAATGCCTTTGAAGGTAGAGATTCTTTCTTGGCAAAGAGTTGTAAGTAGCACAAAGTAACTTCAAAGCCCTTTAGAATAAAAATAATTCTATATATCCATTAATAAATGTTGGTGTTCATTTTCCTCATGAAATAGTTGGGCTTCTCTCTCTCATAAAAATGAATATGCGCTCACTGTGAAACATGCTCTTTGAGAGCCCTTTAGACAGGGGCTCTGTGTTCTCCTTTCATACGCTCTGGCCCACCCCAGGAGGAGTGCTTTCCCTCCTCAAAGATCTGATGGAAGACGCAGCCTCAGCATTTGCTGGCCTTTCACTTCTCACTGCCTGGTGCATAATAAAACAGCAATAATTATTTTTTGAATAAATAATGAATGAATCAAAAAATGTTTTTCTTTTTCCCAGTATTGGCAATTTTTTCCAAAAGAGGGCATAAAATTGCAATACCTATGAGTCTATCCATGTTTGAGAGAAAATAGTAAGATAAACAACTGAACACACACACAGTGTGCAGTGGCTCGGAAGATTCTTTGGACAAAGAAGCAGAGGACGATAGAGAGAGGAGGAGGAGATGAGAATCATATTCCACGAGCTTCACAGTTAACCAATCCTTGGGGTCCGCCCTACGGAAGTCAGTACACAAAGCAGGTAGCGTTTTAGCCCCTAATATCTGCCTTGGTAACATTTATACAGTGAGCTGCCATCTGGTGCATGGACATTTGCACATATTAATGGGCCCTGAGCTTGCTATGATACATTTTACATGCAGAAGCATGTCAGAAATTTGTAACAGATCAAATACGTGGGCCCATAACAAGCACTCCATTATCATATTAGCCATCAGCAGAACATTTGGTTTTCTGGTGCTTTCATTGTGAAATTATATATTTTTAGAGGCCTCTTAATTTTCACATCTTGCCTGATCACCCTGAGACACATCATTTTTCCCCTTTCAGTATGACCTGCAGTATCAACCTCCATCCTCTCATCTGCTATCAGCAACCCAGCTCTCACTACTGAACTATTCACCAGTGACACAGCCGTCTCCCTTTAGTGGTCACCACTTCTCCAGGCCAGCACGTGCAGTGCATCTCCCTTCCTCCCCGGTAGCCACACCGTACACAGATCCAGGGTTTGTGGGGGCAGTGTTAACTTTCACAGGCTGCACTAACTATTCCCCGGCTACATGTCTCTCCCCGAATACTAATGCGTGACACGTATTCTTGTTTGTCAGTTTACGCAGTGTCATTTGCTCCCCACAACACTCTGTACATTAATCTACTTGCTCATTTCTATCAAAATTCACCGCATTTTCTTTTACTCCCTTCCCACCTGTATTCCTCATTAGACCCAAGCTCTCTAAGGATGGGGCCCCATCCCCTTGCTCATACTGTGTACCCAGTGGCTACAGATATGTCGGTATACGGAAGGAGCTTAGTAAGTGTTCGTGTTCCCTTACCCATTCTCCTTGGAGCTGATACCTTCCCAGGATTAGAAGGGAATTTAATTCAGTCTCACAGCCCATCCAGAACCGGAGACTATGGAGTAAAGACACTCACGTGGACTGACCTGTATTCTTGTGACAAGCGATTCACTGGTTATTGACACAGCCCAGGCCATGTTTGGAAAGTTTCACCTACTAACGAGGTCTCGTGGTGGCTCGAAACATCCTTTCTTGGTACATTCACTGCAAGTCCTAGATTTGCTCCATAGAACAAAAACGTCAATTTTTGTATAATAATGTACATGCACACACACACACACACACACACACACACACACACACACTTAGTTTCCATTTTGCAAAAACCACCCCTGACATTGCTCGTTCACTTAGCCAGGTGTGCCTCGTAGAATCAGTCTCTGCTTTCATGCCCATGTAGCCAAATGGGAGAGACAGATATCAAACACATCACTCCTGTAACACATATTAAGCGCAATGTACGAATATGAAGCACAAGATCAAAAGAGAGGCAGGGCCACAGTGCAGTAACTACCACGGGTGGACAATGCCTGGCCCTGTGCACCTCGGTCCCTCTCCGCACCCCAAGAAAGGGTGCTTCTTCCCGCACTGAGGGACACTTTGGAAATCACATTTGTGGTTTATTCAAATCATGATGACAAGGTAGACCTGGCCTTCACAGAGTCACAAGGCAAAAGGAGACAACAAGAGAACTTTTACTTTTATACCAAATGGGACATTATGAGATTGCTCAAAAATGTGGAAGGTATTGATATAAACAGCAAGCATCAGTTAAGGTCATCTCAAAGGGAAGAGAGAGAAAAGCTTGCCGCACCATAGCTCCAGCAAGGAAATATTATCTCAGAGTCAAGGACCTACGACTCGGCCTCATTTGTGGCTTGGCTTTGTACTTACGCAGGCAGCAAGGCGGCCTCGACATCTGGCGTCACACCCAGGCTCAGCACTGTCCAGGAAAAGCTGTTCCATGTGAAGTCGCACTGTAAAACGGAAGACTCTTCAACACTTCCCATTCGTTCATTCCAGTGTTTTATTGGGCCCCTGATACATGCCAAAAATACTCTGGGTGCTTGGAATGCAGCTAGGAGCCAAACAACACACTTCTCCTTGAATCCAATGGACGTCAGTGGGTCGCAGTAAAAGAAGAATCAGACCAGTATGACACCAAGACCTAATCCACGGTATTGTACGGAAAATGTCACACTCCTAGAGTCATGTAGGGAAGAGCTAATCACCTAAATAAATCACTGTTTTTCTGGCAAAATTTCAATGGGGAAAGGATACCCAGGAGATAGTTGGCAGTGTCTGCAAACAGAGCCTTTAGGAATAGATAGTTACTCAGTTTGGAAGTGCCTTATACACAATACTAGGTTAAATAGTCAGAATTCTTATATCAAGTGATAAAAATTGTATTTAAAAAAATATGTATATTTTAAAAGACCAGGGCCGGGGATTTACCTCAGTGGTACTGCACCCGCCTCACAAGCGCAAGGTTCTGAGTTCAATCCCCAGTACCAGAAAAATAAAATAAAAATTTAAAAAAATTAAAAGACCAAATGGCAACACCAAAATATCTATAATTCAGATAATAGAACTATTTGTGGGTCTGTATATTTTGTTTTCTCTCTTTCCTCTACAACTTCATTAAATGGTCTTGTTCTTCTTTAAATTGTTTTTTAAATGAAAAATACGTTCTTGTTAACTCAGCCTGGATGTGTCATCTACTGCTTGGTCTGGATCAAATATATTTATGATACCTGAAGTTCCCAGCCCCAGATCAAAGCAATGACATCGGTAACACTGACTTTTTCAGTACCTTCAGTTCAACCAAGAGCTAAGAATTTTAAATAAAGAACTGCCTTGTCAGAAAATCTTATGGTCAGAAAATCTTAATAATCGGGAATATTTAAGATTTTAGATTTTAAATAATGATCAACGTTTGAGATCATTATAAATCCACTAAATATATACAGCATTCATATATATTCTTATAAACATATTTAGTTTGGGTTAATGTTGTTAACATACCTCGTGCTTGAATTAATTATGATTTACCAGAAAATCCACCTTGCTTTGAAGAGTAGGCTGTGGCATTAGTATTTGGAAATGCAAAAGGACCTAGAAAAGCCTGTGTGTGATTAAGTCAGCAGAATCTAACACTTTTTTTTGTTTTGATTTTTTTTGTTTTCAGCACTGGCGGTTGAACCCAGGGCCTTCACTGGATCTCCAACCCTACTCCTTTCTTTATTTATTTTTAAAATTTTGAATCATGCTCATGCTAAGTTGATAAATTGCTCAGGATGGGCTGGAACTTGTGACCCTCCTGCCTCCGCTTCCCAGAGTGCTGGGATTACAGTCTGGCATCATTTCGCCATTAAAATGGCATCCCATCTTCCATGTACTGGATTCGATGTCAAGCTGTTAATGTAGTCAAGGAAGATGAGCTATTCAGCAATTTTCCTGGTGAAGGCAGAGTCGAATCTCCTACCCAGGGTCAGCAGACAATCACTGTGTGTCTGATGGACCCAGACGAGGTGCCCTGTGAGCTGCTGCCCTGGAGAACCATCTCAGTGCTACTGTGAGTCCTGCTCTTTCCTATCAGTCTGACACCTAAACGGCTCGGAGCCAATAGGATTCTTCATCAATCACCTTGATCACAACGACTGCACGGACAGGGGATGTAAGGAGCTGATCTGCTGTGTCACTGGGGGCTGTGTGATGAACACTGCTCTTTTTTCCTTTCTTCCTTTTCTTGGGGGCATCTCATCCATCAACCAAACTACACAACAATTGAGACCTAAAACTAAAAAACACATATAACAGCACTTGGTTAAGTGATCGAGCACTGCCAGACCCACAAGGACTCAGGCTAACCATTCAACTTGATTTAAGGAATCCGTGCAGCGGTGAGACACCCTCGTAAACAAACAGCAGGCGGCATCAGGCGGCAGGAGCTACAGTTTGGTATTATATAGAGACGGTAAGGTCCCACGTTACAGGATTGTCTCAAAAATCAAGTCAAAGACGTTGAAACCTTTGAATAAATGACATTCAGAACTAATCAAAAATTGCATTCTTAGGAAGTGAATGCAGGGCGTACGCACGGAGGTGAGTTGCAGAACGTCGTCTGGATGCAGGAGTCTGTGGCCTAGGTGGTGGGTGCAAAGTGTGAGCCGGCAGCGCCGTGGCACCCTCAGAGTGAGGCCTGGCCGAGAGACGGACACAGGGCCGCGTCCTCAGCAGGCCCTGGGACACCCGAGTGTTCAAAGGCCCTGGAGTCCTGGAGGCCGCAGCTCCCTCCAAATTTAAAGGTGCCTCTTTTGTCTTTTACACGAGTGAACATGATTAAACTCCTGCGGTTGTGCTGAATTTCCAGGATTGTAAAAAAGTCAAGGGAATTAAAAAGGTCACTGCAGTATTTCATCTCACTGACAAATCCATGGAAAGATGTTACAGGAGGACACAGAAAATTACTCAAAGGGAAGCACGGTGCCCAAATTCTGGAAAATGTGGGTGGAAAACCTAGATGGGAACAAGGAACCCTTCAAACGCATGGGGATAAAACAGGACTCCTTACCATGTGAAGTCCTGCAGTTAGGAGAAATGGAAGCCGTTTCACCAGCGAAGAGGCTGGACCCTGGTCACCTGGAGTGAAGATTTGCTGCCACCTCAATCTGTCAGTGAACATCAAAAGTTGCTCATATATTGGAAATGTGGATCCCACACTTTAGCACCATACAACAGTAGAGAAATTCAAAGCACCCCACTTTAGTGTGACACCACTGGCTGACACAACTAGCAGTAAAAATTTAGATTTACAGAGAACATTGAGAAATGGAGAACTCAGCAAAGAGAACTTACACATAAATGACCAAGCCTGCGTTCCTTCAGGACAAAACACACAACAGGTTGTATGGATTTGTAAGATGAAAATGTATTTGGGTAGGGCTGTAAAATATATATATATATAAAACAGCAATTGTGTTGGTGCACACGTGCGTGCCTTGGGTTTCTGTATGAGGCCAGTTAGCAATGTGGAGCTTCACTTTATATAGAAATGAAACTCAGAAACAGGTATGAAGCAGTCTACCTAACAGGCTGTCCCACGTCCACTCTGCTCTCTGCATAACATGAAAAATCAATGTAGAAGCCGGGTGTGGTGGCGCATGCCTGCAATCCTAGCACTTGGGAAGCTGAGGCAGGAGGATCGCTGTGAGTCTGAAACCAGCCTGAGCTACATAGTGAGTTCCAGGTCAGTCTAAACTACACAGCGAGACCCTGTCTCAAAAAACCAAGCAAACAAAAAAATTGATGTAAAATATACTCCCAGTAAGCCAATGTTAGTGACATCTGATGACCTAAAGTGTGAACTATCTGTGGATATTTAATTTAAATTTTGGATAATTTTTTCTAGACTCTCCCTGGATAAATGGTGTACTTTATTAGTAAACATTTACTGAAGTCATAAAATGTGCCAAAAGAATGTTTATATATATTGCCTCACTAAATCTACTCATAAAACTGGGAGGTAATATTGTTACCCTCATTTTCCAGATTAGAAATGAGATGCAGGGAAATGCAGTGACCTGGATGGAATGACAGCAAAGCTGGAGGTGTGAACCCCAAACACAGGCTCTGACTCCGGGTGCCGTGCTGCGAAGACTCAATTCAGACCTCACCAGAGCACCGCACCCAGCGAACTTGGGTATGCCGATAAAATCCGTACAAGATAGCTGATGGTTTGCGTCTGAACAATTTGTAGACCTACTGGAAGTTTTTAAAATATTTAATTAATCATAACATCAAATTGTGGACTCTACTACAGAATATACGGTAATTTTACCGCGTAAGATAACGTTGGTGAGCTAAGTTCACATCAGCTGGATGGATTGGAACATTTCTGTTATCCGGGTGCACGTCTGCAAAATGCTTGCATATTCTCATGACATCACCCCCGAAGAAAAGCTGTGAAGAGGGAGGGGGCTCCGGGGTCCTCCCTGTGAGCTGGAGTCCACCCCAACCATGCACCCACGCACAGACCGCATGGTCGTCAACCAGAGTGACCTGATGTCGTGGCAGTTTTACCTGAACATCGGATGCACACCATTGTCTCTGTTACTTAGTAACCGACAGACCACAAAAGCAAGAGTGAGCTATTGCGTTACCAAACTGTTAGGCACTTTACAATTATGTGAAGAAGAATGGGAGTAGCCGTGTTCCTGCCAGAGAGGTGGGGGTGAGGGCACTTGGGCAGGAAGTGGCCCTGGGAAGCCGGGCACTGAGTGAGGAGAGGGCCCAGGAAGAGAGGAACAACAGCTAATCATACCGAGACCCTCCGCGGGACTGAAGATGGAACTGTGCGGCCTTTATCCATACATTCCTGGGGACCAAAAGTTTCAAGTTCCTGCACTGCTGATCTGGGCTTACGCATGCTACAAGCAGACTTTCAGGAAACTCTGGTCCAGAAAAGTGGGTCAAGCCTCGAGCTTGCATCAGAGATGCTGTCCTCGCATGGGATGGTCACCTGGGCTGCCTCGGAGTCAGAGATGGCTGGAAGACGCGGGGCCGGGCACAGAGTGTGCTCAGAATCAGCTATCCGTGCACATGCACCAGCCGTAATGAAAATACGTGGTGTGTTTAAAGTTTATAGATTTTTTTACAGTAAAAGACAAATTGCTATTCATCTACATCCAAATACCCTCCCTTGCTACAAACACACTCATTCCACCTTCTCACCTCTCTCTGAAGCAGCTCTGGAGTCCTCTTTCCTGAAAGTCTCTAGGGCACTGCGGCTGCCTCCATGTCCTGAGTCACCGCAAAATGTTTACCTTTCATAGCCATTTTGACCTTGGAGAATGGCCAAGGGTCACCCAGTACCGGATCTGGTGACTAAGGTGGGTGAGAACACATCATACTGTTTCTGTGAACTGCCTTTCTGTTGGATGGTGCTCAGCAGCAGCATTCTCATCACACCAGAAGAGAGGACGTCTGCGAGGCAAGAGCCCTGGGACAAACGTGTTTGAAGTAAGGGGGGATAATGTAAGGCATACTGGTGGCAATTTACTGTAGTACATTTTCTTTTTGTGTAAGCACATGCTGTGTTTTTATCATATTTTGTATGGTTACCTTTTCCCAGTGGGACAAGTAACTTCATGTAAAGAAAGGTAGATTTGTCTAAGGGCAAACAGAGAGCTGTGAAGTCAGCCGGGCTATTCAGGACTCAAACTACAATTGCGCACTCACTATGCCTGCTGTCTAAGGACTGGCTGTACATAATGAATTTACTGTGCTAAAACTGGCCACAAGGAATTCTGTACGCTTGAAGTCCATAATTTGATGTTTTGAGACATATGCATATATACACATGAACATATGCGGATTTCTACTTATACTGCGAATCACCACAATCAAGTCAATAAGTACGTGTCTCAGTCACCTTCAGTCCACTTGTAATTTTTAGATGTCATAACGATCACATTCCATTATTGTTGCTTTTAGAGCAATGCCTATTGTTATTGTACAGGGCTGGTGAGGCAAGTGGAATAGCCACTGACTTCCTTTCTCAGTAAAACTATCTATCTCTCCAGTCCCACCTACTCATGAACGGGAAAGGTGAGGTGGTCCCAGGCATCAGGTCAGAATCTTGGTCCTCTTTCCCAGTCAGGAGCCATGTGGCCTGGGGCACCCAGGCTGCTAACCACACTGATAACGCACTCTCTGGCCAAGGGAACTGTTACCGCCTTTGTTGCTGGAGTGAGCTCAGCCTACCTAACATGGACACAAGCTCTGAGAACACAACCTGATTCTTACATTTGTCGTTTGACAAAGGTACTTCACAGAATTCGTTTTTTTTCTTTTTGTACACAAACTATAGTAATGGTTATCAACTCGGCGTCAGAGGTACTCGGGACTTAAAGGACTGCTGAGCTCCATTCCAGGATAACTCCATCAGAAACTGGGATCCAATGATTTCCAAGAAGCTCACCGAGGGCTCAGGTGCACTAGAAAATGGGGGAAATAGCCCTAGAGGGGCTCATGGAACACTGAGAATTGTGTAACCCCTTTCTCTCATCTTGTTTCTCTCTCTCTCTCTCTCTCTCTCTCTCTCTCTCTCTCTCTCTCTCTCTCTCGCTGGTTATGGGATTGAAGCCCGGGCCGCTGTAGTGAGCTGCACCCTCAACCTTTTTAACAACTTGATTTTTTAATTTCAAGACAGGCTCACTAAGTCACTGACCTGCCCAGGCTGGGCTTCACGCTTCTCCCGCCTCAGCCCCGCAGAGCTCCCAGAATGCATAGGCCACCGTGGCCAGCGTTTCCACTCTCCCTCTAAGGGTGCTCCACCCACTCACCTTGGCTCCACCTCTCTTAACTAAACCCCCAAACCTTCCTGTTCTGCTACCATCAGGATGGGGATTAGGACTTCAACTTTCAGCTGAGGGAGCACATTTCCATGACGTAGAAAAAGAATATAGACATTTTTACTTCCAGTGACGGGAGATTCACTCACACGCTGGTGCAAGGAATGCTGCAGAGGATTCCATGCATGCTTTACTCGGTTCCTTCGGTGGAGACGCCTTGCAGAAGTGTCACACGATGTCACGAGTACACTGATACCTGGAGTCGTCCTCTCTCTCAGTTGCATTTTAACAGCGCATCAAAATTCCTCCGCCCCCATCTCTCCTTCACCTTGGATTCTTTCTTCACCATTAACTGAGCTTTGTGACAATTCCTGAAGGATGGCCTCAGCTTCCAAAGGTTGCCTCACGCAGCTGGATTTACCAGTGTGCTTACTGCTTAATGGTTCAATTTGCTCCCCATACAGGAAGTGACGGCAGCTACAGCAGGTAATTTACTTCCACACAACAACAGCTTTAACGAGGGTTGCTTTTCTTTGGCCCTGAGAAAGTGTTCATGAATAAATGGAAGAATGTGGTTGCTCAAACACCTTTGAGGTAACGGTGTCCCGAGGGAGAGTCTACCAAAGCTCTGGCGTCTGTGGAGTCCTGGGACGCTGCAGGAGATGGGGTGCTCTGGGGGTGCCCCTGGCTGTATGCTTCAAGCCCCCGCTGCATTCCATGCCTTGTGCTGTGGCTCTCAATGATGAGGGCAGACCTGAGGGCCTGGCGCTATTTTATTTCCTTATTTGAGATGTTGGATTGCTAAGATTGTCAGGGCAGCATTCTGATTCTGGGCAGGGAGAGGAATATCAATATTCAAGACTGTTTAAAGCCTGCTCCTTATTTCTACATCATAGCAGATGAACGATCCATATACAGGTTTCATGTTTAAAACGTGAGGACCAAGCGGCATCTCACCTTCCCTTAGTCTCTCCTCCCAGCTGGCACCAGTGATCCCTATTCAGTAGGATTTGCACCATCACCCCCTCCTTCTTCTGCCAAGAGCGCCCCTCCTGTGTGGCTGCCAGATTCAACAACTTGTGGTTAAACAGAAGCAAACCAAAAAAACAGAGCCACAATATTTTCCCCCAAAGAATAGTTATCTATTTGAATTAACTGTTTAGAGAGAAAGTGGGCAATAAAGGGAAAAAAAAAACCAACATTTTGAAAGCATTTTTAATATTTTTTACATTTCTATGGAAAAATAGTCAAGATTCGTGGAGATACATGTGCTCCACTTCTTCAATTTTAGGTGGAAAAGAAATTTTCGTGCTTGTGCAAAGTGAAACAGTAGGTAGGAGAAAACAGAAGCATAACACCAATCATTATAAATGTTTATAGACATAACTACAGCTTTATCTAAAGTTCATCCTGTTTAAGGACATGTTTTATGTTGTACAATTCCTCTTAGAATATCAATCTAATAAGCACCAAATGAAGCTGAAGACAATGCTGTTATAAAAAATGGAAAAAATGATTAAAATATGATAATTATACTGACAGCTTATATGCTCGATCTAATCAACCAAGCTTCCAATTTGTCATAATGTACACTCACTCATACATTATTGCTTAATTATAGCAACACTTCTCTTTGGAAGGGCTGTCAATCATGTGAATATCCACCATTTTTCTTTTTTTCTGTGAGGCAGCATATTTTAAGCAAGGATATGAAACCTCTGTGCTATTGATTTAACCCTTGGAATACTTTTCATATACAGCGATGGTTCTTTTTAAATGTTTTCTTTGTCCACAGATTTAGATACATTTGTACTGCATGATATTCTTCTTTATATCAGAATCGATATGTGGAGTTCTAAAGCGAAACTAAAGATTGGCAGATTGGGGTGCCGCTTGCACCAAAAAAGGCAGCTTTTTTTTTTTTTTTTTTTTTTTAAGGAAGACAGATTTGACAGAATGTTTCTCCATTTGCCAATAGATCGGGGAATATAAAATACAAGAATGGCCATGTGGGAGAAATTTAGCCCGTCTTAAAAAATGCGAGTGGTGATGAAGATGGCCTTTCCCCAGGGCAAATTTAAAGTAAACCCTAATCCTGTGCTGTCCCTCCTCTGACTGCACCCTTCCCCTTCCAGTTGGCAAAGATGTTTAACACATTGCTAAGACAATCGTGCAAGTGTGACTGCCTGGGTCACATGGATTAACCTGACCATGTAACTGGGTGCACTAGAGCAGTTGAAACAAATGTTCATCTTGTTAGAAAGACCTGAAGCTCGGCCTTAATCACTTAGGAGACACTGCCAAATATGTGAGCTGTGTAAGCATAAGTACGCATTTGTATCCTCTGTGCAGTGCCACCCAGCACATTGTGCAGTGTCCGTGGTACATGTCACCCTTCTGTGTCCCCAGGGACTGGTCTCCAGGCCTCTCCACAGACGCCCAAATCTCCAGAGGCCCAAGTGCCTCACGCTGGCTTCCTGCATCTGCAGATTGCACTCACTGTGGATTCAACCAAACATTGAATGAAGATCCCCCCCCATCCTGTCTTTGCCCTACTACTGTTAGAGGAGATTGCAATAGGATACTTTTGGCCTGTGATTTGTTAAATCTGTAGGCACAAATCCAGTGGATACTGAGAGCTGACTGTACTTGGAGTAGTCTCTTTCTGATCTCTCTGTACAGAAGAACTTTGGATTGTGAGTAACTTGTTCTGAGACTATTCAGTATTCCCCAAGATGAGCAAACATTTCCAGCAAATTTTAAAAACAAGTGAAGCCTTGCAATATGAGGAGTGTGTGATACCAAATGTCACATAATCACAACTGACCCAGTGGATCTCTCTCCCTCTCCTCCCCCACAACCGCCTCTCTCCATCTCTGAGATTGTGAGTGACCATCACCCAGCTGCAAGAGGTTATGCAGGAGGAGAGGAAAAGGTGGAGGGATCTCTCACATCAAATGAGATTAGGGAGATGTCTGAAATGCAGTACACTTGAAAAATTTTGTAGACAAGCACCACCTGAATAAGGCTGTAGCAGTGCAAGCAATGAATGTGCTTCATGACAACACAACGTCACATTTCCACAAAATCCTGAAAAGGAGGCAAAAGCAGGCATCATCGGTTAGTTTCCTTGTTAACACTGCAGGACAACAAAAGACTCTGCTGAGCCAATAGATAGCAGTGATTCTGTTAGTGAGAGTGAAAATTATCCCACCCATAGCCCTCCTTTCTCTTTTGTTTCCTTCACACCAGCTAGGAAGGTTTTCAAGGTAAGTGCAGGTTGATTTATTTTTCTTTACATTTCGTATTTTCTTTATTTTTGGTATTATTTTACAGGATTGTAATCATTTTTATTCAGATGTTTCTGGGTTGTGGAATGAGCCATCTGAGTTTCTATTATTCCTGATGGGGAAATTCACTCTGAATATCCTTGTATATTCATTTGGGTACATGAGCATGCTTCCAGAATGAATTATGTTCACAAACCAAGGTTTTGCTGTGTATGTTTATAGAGTATTCTCAATTTTCAACCTAGGTTATTTAATTGCCCATTTTGTCAATTAGTCAGAGTATTATACAAGAACTGAAAAATGTCTTCCTGGATGTGGCCATTTTGGTCCTCAGGAATCTGTTTTCTCATTTCTGTGACTCCGTTCAACCACAAGAGTGCACGAAGCCATGGGAGGAAGACTTAATTTCTCCTTCGTTTCTCTGAGTATCATCTTTTCTAAATTAAAGTAATGAAGCAGATGTTCAGACTTGCAGGCTGCATTACTGCTTAAAAGCTCATTTTGTGAAGATGAGGCACCCAGATATGCACACAGGCACATTTGGAGTAGGAACCCATATGTCAGGAGAACCTTGTTCCTACCATTTTCAGGGCTTAGTTGCTACTTTTTCAAGAACTTGTGTGAAGAGCATTATTGTTTGAGGACTTAGAGATAATGCAAGCTGCATCTAAGGACCTCAAGACATTTGGCACATGCATTATTACTTCCAAGGTCTCTATTTAAAAATTCACAGGATGGGTATGGCTGTCCATGCCTATAATCCCAGCCCTCTGTGGGGTGAAGTGGAAGAAAGAGTTGTGTGTGCAACCCAGTGACACAGCGAGAATCTCTCAAGACAAAACATGAGAAAGTGGGGCAGAACATACTGGGTTCAATTCCCAGTAGCACAAAAAAATTCTTAATTAAAAAAACAAACAAATTCATTACAAGTCTTTAATTTGGAAAAGCTCCAAGCACAGCTAAAATTTAACAATCATGGTTTCGTGTCCCCTGTCCTTACAATGTGGTTTGAGGTCTTTTCACCACCTCCCGTATCTTGGGTCTAACACAGGCTTGCCCCACAAGGAGGAGTTTGTATCTGGGTGGCTGCACTCTTAATTTTTAAAATGTGCTATTCTTTTTCGTTCTAAATTACCATTTCCTAAATGATAATTGTTGATCAAGTTAGAACGTGAAACAAGTGACTGCCAGGCAGTTCTCGGTATGACCATTAAATGCAAATTGAACATATATGGAATGATTTCTCCGTGTAAGTTCTTCTTGATATCCCACCTAACACTGAGTGTGCCTGCGTGTGATGCTTGAAACTGGAGCACAGCATTGCAACCCGAGAGATAGCAGGCAGCAAAATGTGAAGCTCTCTCCCTTTGGTTCCTTTCGGTTCTGGAAAGAATAACTTCATAGTTTATTCTACCATTTAAAATAAACCCAATATGGCAATGCATGTGCATGTCTGCAACTGTAACATGCATCACAAAGGAAACAAAGATGCTAGGAGAGCAAAATATTAGTTATAGAATCTAGGACATATTTTCACTACATAATTCTTTATATTGACTATATAATTCTTACCTCTGTTGAAATATTTGTAATAAAATATTGAAGACAAATTTAAAATATATCATTAACTACTCTCAGCAGTAGCAAAAGTTAATATTGGAGAAGTATATGGATCTTGGCATTCAGTTTTTCTTTCTCTCTCTCTCTCTTTTTTTTTGGTACAGGGATCAAACTCCAGACCTTGCAGTTAGTTGTGAGGCAGGTGGCAGCACCACTGAGGTAAATCCCTGGCCCCAGTGTATTTTTAATACTGTTTGGATTCCCTGTAAGCAGTGTAATAGTTCAGGCCTAGAGTAATACATGCAGGCCACTGAAGATCCTGAGGGTGTCAGGTAGCTTGAGCAGAGCATTTGAACTCACTGGAAGACTTTAGTGGTATCGATGGTATCATGAAGAACATTTTCGTATCATACCATAACTTCAAAACCCCACGTGGACACCTTCCCCTCTACAGCTGGTATGTGTGTATATGGAAAGCTGCTTTTTTCTGTTTATTTAGTAACAACAGCCTTACTACAGTCTCAATTTTCATTACTTTCCTCATGTTAAATCAAGATCGGGTGGTTATTGTTTATTACCAACATTTGGATTCGCAAAAGCTACAACCTCTCTCAAATCCTAGCAATGCCCTTGCATGCTTGTAGGAGTTTTAAATAAATTCCTTCACAATTTCCCCAACCAGAGAATAGATGGAATTCCTCTTGCTCGAATCTAGAATCTAGGCTGAACTTAGAATTAGTTCAGAAGCCAACTGCCGATTCGAATGGCAAGTCTCCCAAGGCTAGTCAGATAGGCCTTCCGGTGTCTGGGTTCTCCTGGGATGCTGCTGGCTCTGGGAGGCTCAGCTGTCCTGTTGAGGACCTTGAGAATTGTCACACTGGAGACTCTACAGGGTGCCCTGGTTGACAGCCCCATCTGGGCCTGATCTCCCAACCTCACTCACACAGGCACAGAGCATAAGCATCGAGCTGTTGCCAGCCCTCCAGACAAACCTGTCCACTGGCTGAGTCCCACTGAAGAGGCCTCATCGGTGTACCAAGCTCCAGAAACATTGACCCACCTGCAAAGCCCATGCAACACAGTTAAATAGCTGTTATTTTAAGCCAATAGTTTTGGGGTAGTTCTTTCCCTAGCAGCCATAACTAAAGCACTTGAAAGGGACTTTATGTCAGTTCCAAGGCCAATTCACCTTTCATAGTGGTCATATTTCAGAAAATAACCAACTTTTAAAAAAGTTTCCAGTGTATGTTTTCAGTAATGGAGATAAATATCATTTCTTTTCAGTCTTTCTTCATCTGGAATGTACTAAGGGCCGATTTATAATAGTTTTGTTCAACCATAAACTAAGTAACTCTTAGACAATTATTTCTGAAGCACTCCTCAAATAAAGGCAAAGTGTGATATTGATTTTATGTGATATTCAACAGCTTAATTTGATGAAGGAATTTTTGCCTTTCTGCCTGGAGGTGTTTATCACTGGGCTGTGGCCAGTGTTTCAGACTTCTTGGCTGTGACACAAAATGGACTTGATTTTGCCTTTGTAATTTAGTCTTCTTGTCTAGTTGTAATTTGCAATCCTTGTAGGATGAGTGCCTCTGTAATTTAGCCTTCTAACTCAATTTTGGGTACAAATTGCAGCTGTTTTATATCAGAGACCATTATTTTGAACTTTGTCTGAAAAACTCGATTCATTTACCTGAACAACAGGTCTTGTTTTCTGATGTGGGGGGTAAGAAAACTGTGATATTTCATGCTCTTATTTGACAAGGTTTAGTGAGTTTTCCATTCAGCACTGTGCAATAAAATCTAATTTTTAATAAAATTCATGATCATCCACTTTTGTTGGGGGAACTCGGGTGAAATTATTTTGATCATATGTTTACTTATCCCAGCAAATAACTATTTACCATCAGTATTTATATGAGAGTCTTGTTTTTATATTAGCATCTAAAAAAATCTCTTACTCATTGCTGTAAACTATGAGTAAAATATGTCACCATCGTTGTAATTATAACCTTCCCTGGTTAACAGGCACTGAGGAGTGGTGTGTGTGGCGCTGTTCTAACCTCTGACTGTGTGTGTTTCACCTCATTTACTCTTCAGAGACATGTTAATGTGACACTGTATTCTTTATCTTCATTTGAGGACACTGAGGCACAGAAAGATCGAGTAGCTTGTCAGAGCTTCTCGGGTTAGAAAATGTCAGGATGGGGATTCGAGTGCCAGCTGTGGGACTACGCCCACAGTGACAGGAGGTTGCAGGAAAGTGGAGGCCACATGCGTGCCCACTTCAGCGTTCACACTGACACTGGCCCTCAGCCCTGTGCCTCAGCCCTGAGGTCCGGGAGCTCTGCTGTCTCCCTCTCTCTCCTGGCCTGGCAGCTGAGGCACTGGGCTTAGTTCACGCATTTTCTGATGCTCAGTTTTGGTGTTGACTGATACAAGGTCTCATTCCTGTCCCTCCCAGCACCATGGGCTTAAATGCTGTGTCTGCATGCCCGGTTCCCTTCTGCTGATATCCTGTGTTCACACGAAAACGGTTCTTCCCAGGGAGATTTTGGAAATGTTTCTAACTACCTCAAGCAAGGGACATAACTGGACATGCAAGGGCGAGGAAAATGAGTTGAAGGGCCCGAAATTATGCGAAGTATTATGGTAGGTTTTCATTTCCTTCCTACAAGATAGCTGACAAGAATCTTTGTATAGGGCGGGGGATTTAGCTCAGCGGTTCCGCTGCCTGCCTCGCAAGCACAAGTTCGATCCCCGGTACCAAAATAAAATAAATAAATAAATAAAAATAAAGAATCTTTGTATGCTGTGAAGGAAGGTTGGAAAGACTCAGGGAGGTGGCACCCGACTGAGCACAAAGGAAGACAGAAGGGAAGGAAGGCCGAGCCAGGCAGTGTGGGGTGGGCAGCCCCGTGCTGTCTCGCTGAGACCCCTGGCCTTGTTCTCCGGGCATAAGCGAGCATCTTAGGCCTCCAGACACAAACAAGAGTCTCCTAGATTTTCACAAGTGTATCATAGATAATTCAGGTTAGTTGTATGGAACAGTGATAAGACCTAACATTAATAGGGCCCTGAAGCCCTTCATAAACTTAGACCAAACTTAATTCAATTGGATAAAGAGGGAAAACACCAACCGAGCTACCTATATCACAGTAGTAGATGTATAAAGCCTGTTAATGGTCCATTGAATTAATTCTTCAGTAAGCCGGCAAAATGCACTGCCCATTGGAAATCCATCCTCTCATTCCACAGTGATGTTAAAAGCTACAACGACAGGGGCTGGAAGTGTAACTCGGTGGTAGACCATTTGCCCAAGACATGCCTGGGTTCAATTTGCAGCACAAATAAAACCCCAAAACTGTGACTTGCTGGGGTGGAGATGTAGCTCAGGGGCCCTGGGTTTGATCCCCAGCCCTGCCCCACCACCAAAAGCTCTCCTCCTTTTTCCTAAAGAAAGCATTCAAGAAAAAGACTTTAAAATATTTCACTACATTGAAATTTTTATAATTCTCCAAATCAATAACATATATAAATATATGTGCAAATGTAGCATATATAATGACTATGTGTCTATAGAAATCAATACTCATGTGTGTGTGTGTGTGTGTGTGTGTGTGTATGTGTGTGTGTGTAAAGCTCAGAAAAAGTGAAGTAGATGTTTGGAACTCTTTTTTACTTAACTAGTATGATGATTAAGATACTCAGCACATATTTGTGGCAAGCCTACAGTACTGTAGGTGTTGTAAATCAGGACATTATATCTAGTATTTTATTTAACACTGTTATAAAATACTCATTTTTAGCCTTCTTTGTAAAAAAGTTTAATCCCCGTGTAGCCCGAGGGAGACCACTTAACCTTTATTTTTCAATTTTATTTAAAATTGAAGTGATAATATTTACCTCCCAAGATACTATGCATACTAATTAATTAACATTGGCAAAGAGCTTGAAGACAAAGAGTGTGCCTACCAGTATCATGTTTTTATTCTCTATAGTGTCCTTAATGTCCTTTTGTTTTTTTAAATTCCATTTCTGCTCAGTAAGGTGTCTTTTAATTGGAAACAACCTGACATTGGCCATACTTGCCAGCTATTTTGAAGATTTCTTGGCTAGAGACAGTTTATCTCAAAGTTTTTAATATCCAAACCAAAATATGTTCACAAAGTGTAAGTCAGTTTAGGTGGAAACCATATGATGAAATTATCTGAATGATCTGTGTTTTATAGTGTCAAGTCTAAGCAACAGTTCTGGACAGCTTCAATGTCAAGTCACACAATGGAAAGCTCAGTTGCCTGCCTGTTCACTATTTTATAAGGGTCACCTCCATATAAAACAGTCCCCTGCCACAGATTATGTTTCAGAGTACTCAGAAGAGTATTCTTATTCTTTTGAGGCTACTTGACAACAACAAGGCAACAATCTTACATCTGCAATTCCAAGAGCAAACTGAACTGTGTTCTTGTTGAACTCTGAAAATAGTGCTAAGGCTTCCATAGATGTCACACCTTGCCTGACTGTCATCTACACCATTCATCCGCTAATATCTGTAGCAATGCAAGGACCTCCGAAATCCTGAAATACAAAGGCATGCACGTGCAAGTAAGCAGGATGGTGAATCCATGGGATTTTCCTGTGTTTCTGTTTAGGTGTTACACCATCAGCCCTGAGTATCTGCAGTTTTGCATCTGTGTATTCAACAAAACACATATCAAAAACATTTCAGAAAATAATATTTCCACCAAACTGTCGCCTCCTTACTGAACATGTACATACTTGTTTGTTTCATTATACTCTAACAGTATACAACTGTTTACATAGCATTTCCATTGTATTAGGTATCAAAAAGAATTGAGGGATGATTTTAAGTATATGGGGAGATATGCGTAGGATATATGTTAATACTTTCATCCATGCCTTTTTATCTAAACAAGTGAGAACCTATGGATTTTGAGTGTCCAGGGTGAGAGGGGTCTGGTCCTGCATGAATCCCAGGGGAAGATTATATTTAAAGAAATAAATCCTCTCAATTTCCACCTCAACCTCAATGTTTACCTTTCTTTCTTGTTTATTTCCAGTCCAGTTACCTGTTAACAGCTGAAAAGCTTTTCTTCCAATCTAAGACAATACGTGTGCCCCAATTTCTTCTATATTCTGAAATTCAAAGAATTTGGGCCCAGGAATGGCCTCACCATACTGTTTGGACTTTGTGCAGCAGATGAAAGAGAAGCAGCTAAATGATCAAGTCCTAGATGTTGGAGTGATCGCCTCCTCGCACTGATGACATGGGAGGGGCTGACGGTAACAGGTGGATGTGAAAGCCCACTGCTCAGCAGCAACGTGGAGGAGACCTTCTTTTTCTAGCCAGGCAAGCTGAGGATCCCATAGGAGTTGTTGTTTTCAGGATAGAAGGAAGCGTGATTCTTACAGTTCACCGTGAAAAAGGAAATGGACATATCAAGTTTTTGACCAAAGGAAACAATACTGCAGTCGATGATTGAGGTCCCTACAAATAAGGACAACAATAGCTACCAAGAAAAGGAGTCAGGAGGAGAGCGAGGGGGTCTGTTCCTTATACGGGGTATATGATCCTCCTGAGCGATGGTGCTAAGCTTAAGGTGCAGTATTCTTTTCGCTGTGTTTGTTGGTGCTGGTCCATCAGGAAGCCTGCCTTGCTTCCTGGGAGATGAGTGCTTCCTGCCACTGAATGCTGGGAGTAGAAACTGCAGCGGTCTGGGAGGGTGGGGTGGGGACACACACAGTCATGATTCTTGGTGACGCTGCTCTGCTTAGCATATGTTTCCATGCAGGAATGTGTGCAGGGGATGTGTGTGCACCATGGATGCACTGTCAGTACAGGATGTCACCTGTTGTCACTGTCACACTTCCACCTTTGTGAATATCAGTGGACTTTGTACATTGCAAGGTTGAGGTGGAGCTCCCGATGCTCACTTCTAACGTGCCCAAAGAGTCCTGCAAATGCAGCTTTGCATGAGTCCAAAAGCGTCCTTCCTCCTTGGAGAGCGAACGGTGCAAAGTCAGGAGGTTGTTAAGTCACAACCCTTCAAAATTTTAAATAAAAGGGGTTAGGGTTAGGGTTAGGGTTAGGGTTAGGGTTAGGGTTAGAGGGTTAGGGTTAGGGTTAGGGTTAGGGTTAGGGTTAGGGTTAGGTTAGGGTTAGGTTTTGGGGGGGAAAAAGAAAAGAATTAGTTTGGAAAGTAGCCATATCAAAGTGGGCTGTGAAGTGCTTGCCTCATGAGGCCCGGAGTGTTTCCATCCTGAATATGAATGGAACAAAACGTCTCATACATGAAAGGCCTTACAAACTGTCCAGATACAATATAAGACTAGCACAGCAGAAAGATATGCGAGGAGCTTTCAACTGGCATTTGGCTTAATAAACAATAAAATACTATAAGAATCAATATAGGGTGGTATATTACAGCATAAAGTCAAGTGGAATAAAGGAAGGCTGATTACATGATTTTGGACAATGGATGAAGCATCTTAAACTCAGGAAACAATAGTATATTAGGGGATGAAAATGACACCCCAGAGGTACAGCTTTGTAAAGTAAGCCTATATCGAGACATGCCTGGCAGATATTACCGCGATATCTTTTGTTCTGTTTCACTTGAGAAAAAGTCTCAGTATGTAGTTCAGACTGGCCTTGGACTACGTAGCCCAGGGTGGCCATCTCCATAGTGCTGGCGTGACAGGCAGGGGCCACCATACCCTTCTAGGAAGTGTAATTTGGCACAATTTATACGGAAATCAGTCGACTGATAAGGGGGACAGCTTTTCACCCAGTAATTTGACTTTGGGAATTCCATCTCAAGGGAAAAATATTAGATGCATTTAAGATGTATTGTTTGCAAAAGTAATATTCTGAAAGCAGTTTAAAATTCAAAATAAGGATATGATTTAGTGAATATCGTTATGTCCATAAACAATCATATTTTAGAAACTAAAATATGACCTTAGAAAATGCTTATGACTCAAAGTGAAATGAAAAAATGGAAAATTTAAATATTACAAACCATATATTATGTTTGCATGTCTGCATGTATGTGTGCATGGAAAAAAGAGAGTTGGAATAAACACACCAAAATGCAAGTACTAGTTATTCTTCTTGGTTATAGATTGTGTATAATTATTATTTTTATCTTTATATGTTTCTATATTTTCAAGTCTTTTAAAAACTAATTTCAATTTAAATCTCTCAAAAATTAACTTTAACATTTAGAAAGGCAACATTTCCTCTTAAATGTAATACACTCTATTTGTGTGAAACATGTACATGGAACTTTATCGCAGCATTATTTATGATCTTAAACAATGGGAATGGGAAAAAAAAAGAAAAAGCAAGATATATCATGTGCAGGTACAAATTCCTTACAGTGAATGCTGTCATTGTGAATATCTAAAATATATGCTTTGCTTCAAAAGGCTTTTTGAAGCAAAAAATGTTTTGCTTCAAAAAATATTGCAAACAATTGTAATTCCAGTAATAGCAGGGATAATTAGTGCACTATCTCTACAGTAGATTGCATCACATTTATTTAAAGCAGTGTCAATAACGATTATGCAAAAAACAAGAATAATTGAAAATAAAAGACATCAAATGGATTGCAAATTTTACTTAAGTGTATACAGCTATATGCTCACATAAAATATTACAGGAAAACTTGGAAGAGCTGGGTTACATTATTTCTGTGTTCTGATTTTATGTATCTTTCTCTGCAAACTTTTCCTATCTTCTCCTTCCCAAGGAGATCCATATCCAAGCCATGGTGCTGAGTGAGAGAAGAGTGGCCAGTGAGAGCTTCGTGTTCTTCCTCAATCTCTGACCGTTTGTGTGGGCTCCTCATACTCCTTTTAAGCATTAGTGCCTGTCGGGGGAGTGTCATGATGTCGTCGGGTATGAGGCACCGCGTTTCCCCCACTCCACATTTCAGGACATGAGTGTGCACAGCCCTTGTCTTGTCCCCTCGAGCCCGGGATGCTGATGGTCCACACGTCTGTGGAGTGGTCCTTCTGTAGGTAACCTATAAGTCAGAGGCCATTTCTAAGGCTGACGCACATTTCCTTCTGTCGACAAGATAACTTTGCTTTAAAGATAGCAGTCCCTTACGACAACATCTCACAGGACACATACATGATGAAGCAGGATTAATATTTTTGCGAAATAGTTTTCTTTTATGGGGAGGTTCTCGTGTATGCTACCAAATGATCACATAAAAGAATATGTATTTATTAACTCTCCTTCTCTGCTGTATATCCAGGCTGTAGAGAATAAACCTCTCCTGTTTTGAAAAGGGCACTTTGATATTTAGTTTTAGTGCTTCACTTAGGATAATAAAACTGGGGAAAGTAGCTTCGTGGTAGAGAGTCTGCTTAGCATGCATGGAACTATGGGTTCAATCCCTAATATCAATAGAGAAACAAAGGAGATGATAAAATGGTTCTGCAACTGCTTGATGGTAGTGGAAGGAGGAGAAATAAAGGGAGCAACATATATTACAGGACTTTTCCTCAGTATAACCAACAAAGCACCCAGAGGAAGGGTGGCTTTCTCTTACTAGGTCTTGGGACAATGCCTTTTCTTTGTCGATATCACAAAATAGCTATTTCACTTCACTCACTGCCAAAAGAAGGAAAAGTTGAAGATGAAATATATGCACATCTATACACAAAATCTCACGGGATGAAATATACATAAATAATTGGACACATCACTTTAATTAGTACCTTGTGAATACAGAAGTGTTCCACTCAATACTAATGATCCTGATACTGGCACTGAACCATAACTAATGTCAAAAATTTGCAAAAATTCAAAGAAGAACATCACCCATAATATCAGCATGTCCTAACATCAAGGTCACTCTCTAATGATGAGGATCTTACCAGCTTACATAATTTATGTGTAAATGAAGAATATGGATGTTTTAAGTTTCTGCAGGAAAAAAAAAAAAAAACTACCAATTCCAAGTTTCTGATCCCAGGCAGGGCTCTCCTTAATAATAATTCCAAATGATATCACATTTCCAAAAAACTCTCTTGAGGTTGAGTTCCGAGCTGTGCCGCTCTCTCTAAGAATTACCAATTACTATCTCTCACACTTCCCCGAGCTGGATAAAAATTATCTCTCTCTAATTTGTCAGCAAATCCATTACGGTCCTGGAGTCAGGAGTGGACAGAGCTTGTCCTTAAAGATGCCAGCTCTTGGGGCACAGCCCTTTTTTCAGGATTAGCAAACATAACCCCCTTCCTTGTCCCTTGATCTATTTGAAGGGTTTCTCCAGGGTGGCAGGCCACCTGTCCCATCTTCTTGTCCTCATGACCTGGGGTTACAGGGTCTGTTTTCTATTTCCAGTTGAAATGTGTGTCTTTCAAACCACTGTCAAGATATTCAATGGGGCCAGGGCAAAGAGTTCAATGGAGCCAATCAGGCCGATCCTACTGAAGCTCAGCTTAGAAGTGAAGGTTGAGAAGGTCACATCAGACTTGTAAAGGGAGTGTGCACACTCCCTCAGCCCCTGCCTGCACCCCTCTGCTTTCCTAAATTCCTCTGCAAGGTGAACAGAGCTGTAACAGGGAATAGATGCCACTATCAGAGTGGACGGGGTCAGTCCCTCGTGCTGGGACATCCGCCATGGAATAGGTACACGCGCTCCCACTTGTTAAATATTCAGCAGTGAGAAAACTGAAGCCCGGAGAGGTTCGGAAAGGCACCCAGGATCACAGAGCTTCCCTCTGAGTGGCAGAGATTGGTGACAATCTCGCTTTGTGTGTCGCCAGGATGTCTGCCTTCCCACCCTGTGCCAAAGGAGTCATTTCTGGCATGGGAAGTTGTGTGTTCTCCCTGGGAGGTCAGAGAATAAGGAAATCATTGAACCCCTGAATTAAAAGTTTCAAACGAGGTCGTTATGGTGAAGAACGGAGGAAGTTATATCTTGCAATGAATACCTCTGTGCATTGTGTCTTTCTAATGGGAGGCAGGCAGGCGAGCAGAGGTGGAATACAGGAGGGAAATAAAGACCAGAGCCCAAAAGCAGCCGCAGATAAGCGGGACCGTGGCGAGGAGCCGCAGAGATGGCACTCTAAGCAGATAAATGCAGAGCAGCCAGAGCCGGGTGCGCAGCCCTTGCTGAAACGCAGGTGGTAATGGCCAAGTTTTCACCTTCACATTTACACAGCTCTTCCCCCGGAAGATCATTCTTTGAGCTGAAAGAAATAGGAGTCAGGAGCTGTGCAGCCGTGCATGCCTGCTCAGCTTATTAAAACACGGGAAGAAGGCAATATTTCACCCCCCAGAAATAAAAAAAGATAGACAAGCGAGAGCAGCTAATCCATCGGAAGAAATTAGCAGGCAGAGTATGTAGCTGTTTGAAATGATGAACGAGGCTGAAATAGCTACACAGGCTAACATCCACTGGGATAATTACTCCAAGCTCTCAGGCTAAAATCTGTCTTGGAGGAACTGGGAGGCTTTGATGACTCAATTTCAATGGGCATGCTTATGAAATACATAGTAAAACCTATTAAAATTGAAATTGTTCTTGGTGGGTATTCTGTGACTAGGCTGCTGACCCTGTCAGATGGCTTTTAATAAGCTACACACTATTTTTATTCTCAAAAGTGGCGTGTACTTTAGCTGCCCACAAGCTCAATTTTAACCCTATCATAACTTACCCATGATTTTTCCTTCTATGTGTTGAGCATAATTACTATTCATCTTCTAGAAGATGGTATTTCCAATAGCATGTGGACATCGTTGGCTTTTTCTAGAACAAAAGCTGCTTCCTTTACTCTTGCATCCACTGGTTTTCTAGCTTCAAAGACAAGAACTTATGGACAAGATTTATCATTCTTAATGTCCATGGAAACATATGCAAATGTTTCTGTAACAGACACCGCTGATGTAAAGCAACTTCACTTTCCCACAGGGGACAGGTATCACACTATGCCAAGACCCTCATGAGGCTGTTCAGGTAGAATGTAGCCAACTGCAAACCAAACTAATCCCTAGACTTTCAAGTAAATAGATTCCACTGCCTGCATGCCTGAGCATAACTGTTTTAAGAAAATCCTCCAAGATGAGAAAGAAGCTAGAGGAAAGAGCTAAGGCCATGCTTCTCCGGAACAGCAACACAGGCATCTGGGACCCAGTGGAGATATAGGCTCCTAGCCTCCCTCAGACCTACTGAGTTAAAGTCCGCACTTCTGCAAGATTCTCAGGGTAATATGCACGCATATTAAAGTGTCAAAAGCACTATCCTCATGCACAACTCATTTTTAGATTCTCATATCATACATCTTCTAAGCAAATTTGTGCTCAGTCAAATCTTTATCATATAAAATACATTTGAAGGAGGAATTGGGCCACACAGAATCAGAGGAAATAATTTCAACTGCCTATGTTATTGAGACTATTTCTTGACTCAGAAATAATGAAAAGGAGCCACTGTTTGACTTGAGGGACTCAGCAGCACAAATAGATGCTAAACAAAATTTAATTCAGGAAAGAAAAGAAAAACCTTAGTCATTATCTTCAGGCAGATATGAAGCAATGCTACAATTTCTACAGCAATAGGCTTCTTCAGTTTTGTGAATTACAAATATGATTCTTGAAACCAAAATACGATTTTAAAACATGGAAGTTAATGTTTTTAAAGATTCCAGAATGTGGTGTATTAAAGAGAAGGGATGAGAAGATTCATTCAGTTAGTCGGTCATCGCACAAGCATTATTGTGTAACTTCTCTTGAGTCCGGCCAGGCTAGCAGTGTCCCAGTGAACAAAATTCTCTCTGTGCTCCTGGAACCGATAAGGTGAGCATGGAACAGATGAATGAAAAGAGGACTAAAGAGGCAGTTCAGGAGGGTTGAACCTACTCAAAAGGATTTTCAACAGAGCATATATAAAAAGCTAAACAGCACATGCTAAATAAACTTTCCAGGCAATGAAGACTATCATGCTTGCTTCACGTCTTCCGATACTGGATCTTCACCTGAAAAATGCACATTATAGATTCATGCACAATTTCATGGATTCCAAGAGCTCTTCTGTGAGCCTTCAGCTAAGAAACTCTCATGAGGAAATGCAGAGATACAGAGAGGAAAGGGAAGGAGGGGAGAGGAAATGGAATAAAAAGAATTAAGATATGTTGTGTCCATGCACCAACTCCCCACGATGTAGTAATCACTGTATGCTGCAAACATGGGCTCATAAAAAATTTAAAATAAAGCTATTGTGAATGTAGAAAAGAAACCCTTAATTTAGAGAACTCCGAGAGAACAAATTTACTATGAAAGAAACTTCATCCAGACTTTGTGGAAGACATTCCCTCATGTCCAATGCCATTGAAAACTCAAGTTTAAGAAACTTTACACAAATAAAATAAGATTTCCTTTTGGCTTTAACAATCATCCTCATGCAAGAAAGCTGATGTTCCAGCACAAATTGTGGAAGAGAAAAGTCAATAGAAAATACAGAATCAACTGACGACACAGAAGATTCATGCAAGATCAGATCAGATTACTCTCTTAGCCACTTCTAGGCTTGCATTGCACTAATTTAGAAATAGGGTGAAAGAGAAGGGGACCCTTGATCTAGAGCACAGACCCAGTCACTCTTAATGAGCACTTGGCATTGTCTTTCTGAAGCCCGGGGGAGTGATGCCCTCTGGGGTCTCCATGTGGATATATCAGGTCCCCTCGGCCTTCAGTCGTCATGGTCTACATATCAAGTCATCTTCCGTGACTCAGCTACCCAAGCCCGCTGCCACCTAACCCCACAGCCAGTTCATCCCCACTTTCTCTGAATGCAGTGGCCTTCACCTGACTCCCCTTGGCTGTACATTCCTACACCATACCATGGAGTTTTAAAGTTTATTTTTCCACAAAGTCTACAATCCTAGAAGTCTTAAATTCCTAGGCCACTCCAGGCCTGTGCCATCCACTCTGGTCAGCCAGAACACCAGTGCCAAGAATTCGGTGTGGTCGCTCTCCCTTTGGAAAACCAACCTGGACCCTGGGATCGGTCCTGGGACTCCTCTGCCTTTGTCCTTTCACCAGCCTCTTCGTTTACTCACATTTCGTGTTTCTGTCATCCTCCACCCAGCCCCCAGGCCCGGATTTGGGTGTTTGCACGATGTTAGAGAGCAATCATGCAGTAGTGAGATTCTGGCGAATTTATGACTTCAGATCGCCTTTGTACTTCAGCTTTCCATCAGTCCTGTCTTTGTCTTCACTCAATCTGCTTTCTTATTCCTCTCAACAAATTTCCAGCCCTGTACCACTTTTCTTCAACTCTCTTTTCAACTCCTGTCCTCCTTAGTGCCTGAGATATTTACAGCTCATTTCTCACACATAAAATTTAAAGCATTCTGTTCTCACCTTCTCCTACCTTGTTTTCTCATGTGTTCTTTTTCTGCCAACCCCATGGCCTTGTCCTTCTATGTATCTCCTTTCTCATTCTGTCTTGTATCTGTAATGCCTCTCCTCTTTCTCTCTCTTCTAACTCACTGACAACTCACTAAACTAACTACCTCTCTCCCAGCAAAAGAGTAGAGCCAACCTTTACTTCCTAGCTCTATGATTTAGTCTAAGCCTCTCTTTGAATCAAAATTTTCCTAGCGTGTAGTTTTCACTTCACAGTCTCCTTGCGCAGCTCACCCTACTGCATATCTGGCTTCCAACACATGATAGCACTTGGTGAAACTCTCCTTACCTCTTACTGCTAACTCCTAATGGGCATCTTACCATGTTCCTCTAAAGTATTGATACCTGCCTCTACTGTCTTAGCCTCAAAATGCTCCATTCTGCTCACTGCCCTCCCTATTTTGGCATTTCTTTCTCTTACCTTTCAATATTTGTATTCTTACACCTATCTCAAAGGTTTTTTTTGTTTGTTTGTTTTTGTTTTTGGTACCAGGGATCGAACTCAGGTCCTTGCACTTGCGAGGCAGGCCACAGAACCACTGAGCTAAATCCCCAGCCCCCTATCTCAAAGTTTAATCAGTTTTTTTGTAGTGATCGCACTTACCCACTTCTCATGGTTTTGGCAAATATTTGTGTGCAAATAACTAACAAATCCACACCCTTAGACCAGATCTCTCCCTCTGTTCAGGTTCATTTATTCAACTCCTTGCTGAATATGTCAATCTAGGCATAATAATTCAAACATCTAAAGCTCAATATAACTAAAACAGACTCACCTTCCCCAACCTTCTACTCCTTTATATCCAATCGCCCTATGTGATACCACAATCCATAAACACCTCAACATTAGAAGTTACTCTTGATTCCTCCCTCAACAGTCGACTGTGGAGGCCCAGTGATATAAGCCTCCTAAATATCTCTGAGCTATAATTCTTACTTGGTCTTCAGACCATTAACTAGGTCAGACCATCATGTTCATTCATACAATTTCTTAGAAAACCACCTGCCTTTAATCACCTGACCTCTCAAATTCAACTTACACATAACCCGACAGAGTCCAATATTCATCAGTTGACTGATTTCGCCATATTTATTGACTACAAATATTTATTTACAGCACAAAGGAAAAGACTATTATTTTAGTACCTAAGTGAAGACAGTGGCAGTAGGAATTCAGGGCTGCACTATAAGGGCTGCCACTGCTTTTTCACAACTTGTGAGAGAAGAATGAGTCACACAGCTTTGTGTGGCTGAAACACATATCAAAAGCAGTTTAGTGACACATGGAAATTCCACAGACTCACATCCTGTGTCCCGAATACAGCTGTATAGGAACACAGCTGTGCTTCATCAGTTGTGTATTTCTGTGGAGGCTTTTGTGCTGTAGACCAGAATCACAAGACTGGGATAGGGACTGCATGATGCGGTGGCCTGAAAATTCAGACATCTGAAAATACTTACAACTGGACCCTCCTAGGAAGAGATGACTGGAAGACATTATGTTTCAGTCCGTTTCCTGGTGCTATAAGAAAGCATCTGTGACTGGGAAATTTACAGAGAACAGTAGCTTATCTGGTTCACAGTTTGAGAGCTGGGACATCTCAAGGTGCAATGCAGACATCTACTGGCACAGGTGAGGACCCTGTGGCTCTACCACAACATGACAGAGTGCACTGCATCACCAGAGCAGGGCAAGCACACTAGCTTGGGTCTCCTTCCATCTTCTTATTAAGCCACTAATACATGCCTGGATTCCCAGTGCTCTCAAGAAGAGCATAAATTCAAGCCCAGGTTTGCACACTTGTGACTTAGGGAGACCCTATCTCAAAATAATACATACATAACATATACATGCATATGGCTGGGATGTACCTCAGTGCAAAGGTCCTGAGCTCAATTGTGAGTACAAATAAAATAAAGCCACTAATACCATAATAGGGGCTCCACCCTTATGACCTTATCTAATGCTAATTGCTTCCCAAAGCTTCCAGCTCCAAACAGTATTGACCCAAGAATTGGAGGGTTACATTTCTAACACAGGAACTTTTGGAGGACACGTTGAAACTGGAGTACACATGACAGTTGTAAAATGTAACTGTAAACTAACAAAAGGGGTGGGGGTTAGAAGTATTTATATTTTATAAACTCTGAAATGTTTATTTTCCTTTATCTTCAAATGAAACTTGGTTTAATGGGCATTATATATACTGATTACCTCTCAGGATGGGGATTTAGCTCAGTAGTGCTATGCCTGCCTCTCAAGTGCAAGGTCCTGAGTTTGATCCGTGGTACCAAAAAAACAAACAAACAAAAAGTTACCTCTCTGGCCAGTTCAATGAATATTTGTTGGGTACCTGTCTATCCAATAGTTTTCTAGGCACTGGATATACCAAAAAGCAGCCTCTATTTTATTCACTTGTTCTCACACTCCAAGTGATTAGACTGTCTCACACATATATAAAAGCGATCAGTATATTTTGAATTCTCCATAAATATCTTTCAAACATATCTGAAAACTCTCATCACTGTGCAACTACTTAAATACCAGCATTTTTACCAGTTTAATGACCATGGTCACTTGAGCTTGTTAATCATGGGGACGTGGAAAAATAACCTAAATATGATAGATGGTACAGAATGTAAATATTTTATGCTTATTAGCAGCTGTGGGTGTGTATAGGATTATCGTACATTTACTACTGTTGGATCTCAATTCATCCAGGATGTTTGGATATTAGTGAAAGTAAAGAAGATGTGTACGTCATAATGTTACCTGGAAGTACATTTCATTACCGGTAGAATGAGCGAGACATTTCTGTCATTAATGTCTTCTGCTAAATTAGGGGTTTATGCTGTTGGAGTATTTGTAACTTAGTCAGAGCTCCTAAAATAAACAGTAGCCAATAAAGGAGAGGGAAGATTTATCGGCAAAGACTCAAAGCTCTAAGTCCTTTATTTATTTTTTAAACAGTCATATCATCAGAAGTTACTTAGACATATCTTTTTGGGTTCCCGTCAGGAAAAGAAGAAAAGAGATTTCCTTTTTAACCACTACCTTTTTTATTTAAGGAATAGATTTAAATGTAAAAACCTTCCACCTTTTATACTGGCCCTAAAATTTCATTTGCACTGATCCAAGTGCCTGATATATAGAAATAAATACGTTTGTATGTGAACACAGTTTTTGAAAACTTATTTATCATTGTTTCCTCTGGTTTTGGTTGCCAGTTCCACCACTTAGAGAAAAACAGTACAAGATGGGCTGGATTATTGATTTGGATGCATACTAGTAAATATGATCTGTGAGTTACTTTTAATAAATCGTCCAAGATTCCACGCTATCATCCACTTCTGTGTCCACCGTAGCCGCCCAGGAGCCCTGGCTGCCGACTTCCCAGGCCCCAGCCATCCTCTGCACAAGAGGGCCCATGCCATGTGGACATGGTGGACACACAGACGTAGTGACCGCCAGTCAGTGCGATCTGCAGGCGAGTGGGTGACCCAGTTACTGGGAAGTTAACAAACTTTTAACTCAATGAATATTTGCTTGATAAGATTTCTCGATTCAAAAGTTTCGGGGACTTTTTCTATAGTCAGAGTCTTTCACTGGTCTTTAGGTTTTAGGGTCCCTTTTGTTAGGGTTTCCCTAAATTCTACAGAGCAGCTCATTTACATTTCATGGCAAATAATACTTTATTTTAAATATAATGCAAAATATAAAGATAGGTGAAATGACTATACTTTCATTCACAACACATTTCTGAAACAGCTCCATGCCTTGTCCACAATGCCAGACACCTCATGCACTGGAAATAGTGACGAGCAGGCTCCTTTGAAATAACAGCATCCTCTTTAGTAAAGGACACAGGAGCGCTGTGACATTTATAATACAGAATATTTTAAAGTGCAGAGGAAATAATGAGCCCACCTCATGTGACTCCAGCTAAAATCTACATTTTTAATTTTTAAAAATTTAAGATCTTGGAAGTATCCAGTGGAAATTTCCAGGTCAGTCTCAACTAGACAGTGAGACCCTGTCTCAAAAAACAAACTTCCTTGAAAAACAATGGATTGTTTCTAAAATCTTACCATCTATTATTCAAAAAAATCATGTGATGGGTAGTTGAACACAGAGAAGTCTCTGTAAGTTATTTGTTGTCAGCGATGGAGACATCGCACCAAATGGAACAGATCAGGCCAAATATGGCAAGGAGACAAGCATTTTTCTCTGGTTGCAAAACAGATCTTATTGTGTGAGATGTATGTAATCTGGTATTGTCTTAAAATTACTTTTTATGCAATATATTAGCAATATGTAACATAAAATATATAACAATGTGTTAATATAATATAGTGTTATGAATTTGAAGGTTTAAAAATTACCTTTCTCAAAAAGTTAATAATGTACATAAATACACCAGGCGTGGTGGTGCATGCCTATAATCCCAGCACTTGGGAGGCTGAGGCAGAAGGATCACTTTGAGTTCGAGACCAGCCTGGGCTACATAGTGAGTTCCAGGTCAGTCTCAACTAGACAGTGAGACCCTGTCTCAAAAAACAAACAAACAAACAAAAATCAATAATGTACATAAATAATAAGAAAGTAATGAAACTTAGGTGTCTAGCTGGGCTACCGGCACACCTCTATAATCCTAGCACTCTGGAAGGCTGAGGCAGGAGAAGAGCAAGTTCAAGCTTAGCCTAGCAACCTTTTATTATTTGAAAATAAGTAAGGGCTATCCCATCCACAAAAGCAGCTGAACTTGGATAACCTCAGTGGAATTCAGAGAGTCCTATAATTCAGAAAGTTACAAAGAGCGAAACGTGACCGACAAAGAATGATAGTTTTCTAGAATTAAAACAAACACAGTATTAAGTGCTGACATTCAATTGTATGAATGATTAGATCTCCACTTTGAATTGTCGATGTGAACTATCAACTTCTATTCCAGTGTTTTAGCATAAACTCTTGATGCTGTTGTGTAATACATTTTTTTATTTTTAAACTTATATGCATGGGAGACCTTTAATTATATTTTAATTGTCAATCAATAAAACATTGCAAAGCATCATTTTGCTGATTTTTTAGGAGGTTGTAAGCTCGAAAAACAGCAAATAGTCCAACTGCCTTGCTGTGATGCCGTGAGAAGTCAGAAGGTAATTCTGGAAGGTGCCTAGTTGCAAAACAAATACCAGAGACTGGTAATATTTCTGAAGAACACTAAATGGAAAAAAGTGGAAAATCACTATTTCAGTCACATTCACAGCAAATAAATATAATAAATCACAAAATAAATTCAAGAAGAATGATATGGCCTTTGTGAAGAAAATCACAAACCCTCCCAGTGGGAGATGGAACTGACTTGCTCCTGGCAGGTTAGGTTTCATCGTTTCTCTTGAATTCATGTGCGGGTTCTTGCAATTCCCAACAAAATTCAAGAGGGTTTTATGTTGTGCCTTTACAACATGACTCTCAGGTCGTCATGAAGAATAAGTCAGCTAACGAAACCTCTGTGTGCTTAGGGAGAGAGAAGAGAGAAAAACGGTAAGAGGAGAACTGAGTTCACGTGTGTTTGCAAGTATTATCTCATGTAAATGAAACAGTAAGAGAGACGGCCCGATGACAGAAAGAGCAATGACCACATTAGACAGGCCCCAACCCTACCTATTTCATGTAAGGATGTAATGTCATGAACCAGTGAAGATGTTGCAAACTACTACTCACCACACTACTGGCACGGTGGAGGTAGGCTCTCGTCATGGCGACTTTATAAACAAGGAAATGGAAGCTGAGAGAGGTCAGACAACTGTCCCACAGTCACACAGCTGTGCTGTGATAGAGCTAGGACTCAGGCAGCTCACTCGGAGGGTGGAGCCTCTCCCCTCTCACTCTCTCTCCCTAACACCCCACTTTCATAATCACTGTACTTTATAGATAGGAAAGCTGAATGCAGAGAAGCCAAGTGAGCTCTCCGGGTCACACACACAGTGAGGTGGTTTTGCGATCTGACTCTGGGCCGTCGGGACGCTTATCTGATTTTGAAACAATTCTTGCCATGAAGTTGGAACTTACAAGACTCGGATATTTTATAAGCATCATCTTATCTTTCTAAAACAGGGAAGGGTGGAGGGGTTGAAAGGAGCGCTGGAGAATGGGGAGAAATGAGAACCAAGATACAACCTGTAAAGGTACAAGATCCCAACGATGACTGTGACTGCACTGTATACCTGAAATGTACCAGTGAACGTAATAAAGAAAATAAAAATCTCACCAATGATTATGGTATTTTTAGTGCTTGATGAGAAACTGTGAGAAAGAAGAGATAACAGCAACCACGCCTTCCAAACTGAACGATCACGGGCCATAAATTATTAGTATTTTGCATAAAATTCTCTGAAGTAAGCCCAGTCCAGATTTCTTCTATGTTTTTTTTTTCCTTTCCTGTTCTTTTTCTTTCTTTCTTTCTTTTTTTGAGCTTATTCTATTTCCACATTTAACCTTCTGGAAAAAACAAATAGGCCCCTCTTCACTGATATTTTTGTATTTATGCCCATATTTTCCTGCTTTGAAAGCTCTACCTCGCAAGGCCCAGTTCCTGAGTTCGATCCTGGTACCAAAAAAAAAGAGAAAAATGCATCTTTCTCTTCCACCATGAGTTTTGGTCCAACCCCTCCTCCCCCGTCTTTTCCTTTCCTTGTATTACCAGCACCTACAGACTCCAACTCCTCTATTCCTTCCCTGCTGCCCAAGTCAGAACTCTGGAGTTCCTAAACCAGGAATGATGCAGAACATCTGTAATCCCAGTACTCTGGGAGGCTGAGGCAGGAGGATTGAAAATCTGAGCCAAACCTGAGCAGTTGAGGGATTTCTTGACACCTTGTCACAAAATTAAAAAAATTAAAAAGGCTTAGGGATGTAGCTCAGGGCAAAGGCCCCAGGTTCAATCTCCAGTACTGCAAAAGGAAAGAAAAAAAAAAAATCTGGAGTTCCCGCTTGACATCAACGGCTGATGCTTTCACGCTTCCTCTGTACAGCGGCTCCTCCAGCTGCCCTGAGCGCTTCTGAGTTGCAGTTAACACGCTCCCTGGACCCGAACTTCCCAGTCACGATGTCCCTCTCCACCGCCCCAAGCCCCACCCACCGGTCTGTAGTCCTAGAAGTGAGAATCCAGTTCTTGGCGCCCAGCCACTCTGGGCAGACTAAGATAAATTTTCGGAAACGCAGTATGCAAACCAGTTCGGGAGACTGAAAGACTTCAAAGAGAAGAAAATTCGGCCTTCCCCAAGAAGTTGTGCCTCCATCAAATCCACTTTTAGGCATGGGCTTTGTGCAGCTTTCATCAAATACGCGGAATTTTTTTTTTTCCCTTGGGATCCTGGGAACTGAACCCAGGGCCTTCACACTGAGCTTTATCCCCAGCTCCTTATGAATCTTATCTTGAAACAAGGTCTTGTT
Organism: Fukomys damarensis; assembly: GCF_012274545.1. Taxonomy (NCBI): domain Eukaryota; kingdom Metazoa; phylum Chordata; class Mammalia; order Rodentia; family Bathyergidae; genus Fukomys; species Fukomys damarensis. The sequence goes on along the minus strand of NW_022900923.1, from coordinate 4,049,217 downwards.
ACATCACGAAGTTGCCCAGGCTGGGCTTGAACTTATGATCTCCCAGCCCCATCCTCCCAGAGCACTGGCATGGCAGGTGTGCGCCACCACATCAGACTAAGAATGTCGATTTTCCTTGTCGGTGATGTCTTCAAATCAAGAAGCCAACAAGCTGAGTTTCTAATTCGCAAAGCTTTTCTAAACACCACAACGGTGTGAAATGCTGCATTTCACACTGCGTGTCAAAAGTGTCAAAATTCACTTGTCTGCCGAATCACAAGTTGAAGATGCACCTGCTAAGTAGGGCCGCGAGGTGCCTCTCCCCAGTCAGAGCACAGCTCGAAGGCTGCTGCGTCTCCTCAGCTGATTGCTTTCTGGTCCGGTTCCACACCTCTGGTTCCTGTTGGGCAGGCGTCTGTCTCCTGGCCAGAGATGTGGCTGTCAGCATGAGCTTGGGGTCAGTCTGAGAGTCACCTGCCAGAGAGCCTCACAGGTGAGAGCCTCATAGGTGAGAGCCTCACAGGTGAGACTCACAGGTGAGAGCCTCACAGGTGAGAGCCTCACAGGTGAGAGACTCACAGGCTTGCACTCAGTCGAGGCCCAGCTTACCTGCCCCAGCCTCTAGCGAGTCTTACCACCTCGTGCCCAGAATCTCAGCCTGAAAATGAAGAGCTCTCTGCTTACCTTGGAAAGAGTTCTCCCAGCTCTACTTCTCTCCTTCCCTCCCTCCCTCTCTCTCTCTCTTTTTTTCCCCCCAGATCAGGGGTTGAACTCAGGACCGTGTGCTTGCAAGGCAGGTGTGGCGCTACTGAGCAACATCCCCAGCCCTCTACTTCTCATTAGATACAAACAGAATCCACGATTCCCAGCCCTATTTTTAGTGCACTGCTCCTGTACTGAAACTATTTCCTTGTGCGATTAATAAAAATAACTGAATCATGGGTTCTGCCTAAAAAACAAGGGCAATCACAGCAACAGCATGATTCAGTTCACTTGTGCAGGATACAAAAGACAAGATGAAATCATTTTAGTCAAGGTTCTGCAAATATTTCTAATTTGAATAAAAGTAAGCAGCTTGGGAATTATTTAAATCATCTTTTAAAACAAATCCTAACCTGTTCAAACTACAACAGATTAGAAAGCTTTTGTGTGAAGATGTTCGTTACCAAGGAAACACCACAAAAGAACAGTTGTGTCTACTGAAAAGCAAAATCACATTTTAAATCAAATTAAACCATAAGATTATAATTAGTTCAATGTATATTGTGTGTGTGTGTGTAATAATGGTATGTCTTGCCTTTCCTATGCCACAGCTATTCAAATTGTCCAGCAATTGATAAAAATATTTAAACTTCCTTATTTCCAAATATCTTGTATTTGTTGCTATAAAATAAAACATGAAAAATATTTTTGTTCTCAGTTTTCTTCCTCAGGAGCTTAGCTGCCAGGTAAATTAGAGAATATACATATAAATAATGAAGTAAAGACAATTAATTAACCTATAGTAGTCAATAGTTTGAGTGTTTCAGATTATAGAGGTACAAACTTAAATAATATCAATAGGTGGAAATCAATCTGATGTTTTCAATGCCTGTACAATGCCATATGTGTATGTGTATACTTATATGTTTTTATCTTCTTGTATCAATCATCTTGAGTTAATACATAATGGCCCGATAGCAAAAAACATCAAAGCCCTTTTGTGTTTCAATGATGGGTCATAATCCGAGCAAAAATACTAAAGAAAATTCTAAACCCACTCCTGACTTCCTCACGGATTGGTAGAGTACACTTCAGAACTCATTTATCTCTCCTGCATCTGTGTCAAGCGCAAAAAGGGGCTAGAATCTCTCCTTTTCCATAACTGATATAAAATAGTCAAAGCAAAAATTATAAATCAAACACAAAATAATGCTGTCAATTCCAGTATTGCTATGAGGACACGTTGTTGTAAAATGATCTGCACAGCTATCAATGAAAGAGGGGGAGAATTTAAAGAGAGTAATCAGTGATACCTGTGAAATCCCCAATGCTCCGAAACCCCATCAGACCAGGGAAGAGTTAAAAGAGGAGAACTCCCGAAAGCTTAGAGGACTTTGGGAACAGATCAAAAACAAAGAGACGGAAAGTATAATTAACTCCATTACTGCTCAGTCAAATGAAAACAGCCCTGACACCCTTCCTTATTTATGACATCAGCCAATAGCGCAATTGTGCTCCTGAATATTGCTGTAGGACAGCACCGGCTCCCCAGCAGGTGGAAGAGGAACAAGCTGGGAAAATTTATGTCACCCGATCACATTGTAGATAGAAGATTTATGCAGAAGTCCCATAAAAAATAAGTAGCTTTTATATCTTCTTATAACAATTCTTGTTCTCCAGCAAACAGAAGTCTACACAGAGCTGGAATTTCCCAAAATGCATTGAGAATAAAAAAAAGTAGTTACTTAAATACATATTTTGTCCCAGATAGTGGATGTTATCAATAAAAACACTGCATAATCATCTATTGAGGCGAGGGAAATATTTTCACTTCTGAGTTGCCTTCCCTGGTAATCGGAAAGGGCATCGGTGTGACACACACTCACCACCGAAGGGAAGAGCTGGCTCGCTCCCGACATCCCTTCCCTCTTCTCTGCCTCTGCTCTGACCTTCCTGGTCAAACCCCACCGTTCCACCCCAACCCCACTTCTGCACCCCAACCGGAACTAATGTTACCTCCCTCTGCAAAATGGGAGCACCGCTGGCCTCCGTGAGCTTTGAGAGCAGACTGTGCGATATTCCCCTTGATACTCCCTCTGCTCAGGACAGGACTTGGCAGGGAGTAGTTAATCAAAGCATGCATCCTGAGGGGATCTGAGGGTGCACATATCACCTACCAATCCAACTCAGACGGCAGACGTTTCCTGATATTTCTTTAGACCCGGCTTCAATGCAAAAGGCAGGTGCCTTATTTACAAAAGGTGTCCAATAAATATTAGTCTGTTGCCTGGCTTCCTGAGTTAAAGAATTTTATGACGATATAATTCTCTTATTCATTATGGGCATAAGTATGAATTGGAGCAATCATTTGAGTGGTGACTTCTTTTTTTATACTTATGATCAAGAAAGCTCATAGTGACATAGTTTGTAAAAGAAAAAAATGACTAGAATGGGTAAATTCCTGTAAGAACACCACAGAAAAGTGGAAAGTCGCGCTCTGTCCCTAGAGATGTTATCACTCAAATAAGATAATGAGAAAAAAATGTACTGCGCATCGGCCAAGTGACGTTCACTAGCATGGACGGGATGTTGTGTCCTCTAAGACACACTGACTCATTTTAATTCATGGAAATAAAGAGCACCACTGTGCAGCGTAGTGCTGGCTCGGGGAAAAGAAAGGGCATTGGGGTCCTGGAACCATATATTCACTTTTCCCCCCAAATAAGACCTAGCGGGAAAATAATCAGCCTTGAAAACTAGACATCAAAACCGCCAGCCCCGACCGGCCTCACCTGGCCTCACCTGCCAGCACTGCTGTCTTGCCCAGGGGCTGCTGTGTAAGGCATGCCAGGCAAATGGGTTGGCATTTGCGTTCTCTAGCTTTCAAGGCTATTTTCCAGCTAGAACTCGTGTCCAGGTAGGACACAACACGGTAGGGCACTGAACGCTGCAAACACGGCTTTAATCTTTTACTGCTAGATGTTGAGAAAATTAATTTTGAAATTGTTGTTTTCTCCAGCGTTCTATAAATCTGAAATTGTTTTTAAAGGAATAAGAAGCTATGCTAAAGCAGCAGCTGATCTACTACGGACTAAACATCCTCACGATTCTTCTCCTTGCCATTTCGTCGTTAAATCAAAGACTGTTTAGGACAGAATCATGCTCACATACGAAGGGCACCTCACAGAACAGCGAAGGAGCCTGAATCCCCATAGGGAAGCCCTCAAGAACAGACGGAAGCCTTTGACAACGAAAGAAATGCGCTGTGCTCTCTGCAGCCCCTCCGCATTGCTAGGAACAGAGTTCCTGCCACCGCTCCTTCAGGAAGCTTCCCTCGCCTCCTCCTCCCTCTATAAACGCTACAAATTGTTTCCATCAATGTGCGAACAAGTAAGTGACATAGTTCTTGTGCTGTCAGCTTTCTGATAGCGCAACAAACACTTGAGATAAGCAATTATGAAATACAGAGATTGTTGCAGGAGTCTTTGCTCCTTCAGGAACACCAGGCATACGCATGTAGTCTAGCATTGAATTAGAAACGTGAAACATTAGTGTCACTGGGCAGTGGGACTGCAGAGAAAGGAGTACGATTAGGGATTTGCTTCACATCCTGAGACGTGGTTTGCGATACTGATTATCATAAACATGCTTTTCTTTCTTTCTTTCTTTTATTTTTCTTTCCTCTCTCTCTCTCTTCTCCCTCTCCTCCCTCCCTCTCTCTCTCTCTCTCTCTCTCTCTCTCTCTCTCTCTCTC
>NW_022900923.1:4032462-4044676 GCF_012274545.1 Fukomys damarensis | reverse complement strand
CCCCCCCCCCCTCTCTCTCTCTCTCTCTCTCTCTCTCTCTCTCTCTCTCTCTCTCTCTCTCTCCGCCCCCACCTCTCTTTCTTCTGTACCAGGGATCAAACTTGGATCCTTGCACCTGCAAAGCAGGCGGCGGAATCACTGAGCTAAATCTCCGGCCCCATAAGCACGCATTATTACTGTAACTTCAACATGTTAAAAAATTATAATATACCCAGTGTTGGCAGAGTATCAGGTAAATAGTAGCAGTTAATATTTACAAATGTCTAATGCATGCTATGTACTGTGCTGAATGCTCACTATGGGTTATCGCCTTCAGTCTTCACAGACACGCTATAGCTATTAAACCGCACCCCAGAGGGGAGCCTGGGTGCTGAGAAGATCCAGAACCTCCCCAGCATCACACAGCTCCCGCTGCTACCCGAGATTGGCACCCAGACAATCAAACCGGAGCCACCCTGAAGTTGATCCTCCCGCCTCCCACCAGAACACTTCCTGCAGAGTGCAGACTATCACAAGGGTGATATTTTCACAGCATGGCTCAGAACTTCTAGGGTGTGTACACTGTCTGATCCAGAAAATTCCATGTCAACATATCTAAGCTAAGAAATAATTGTACTTACACACAATGGTACATACCCTGCAATTAAAAAACATAAACTTGAGTCATTTGTAAGAAAATGAATGCACCTCGAGACTACAATGTTACATGAAATAAAGCACACAAGCTTAAATATCACAGTTTCTCTTATATGAGAAAAACGAGTATAAATAAAGAAAAAAATTAAAGATAGATAATAGAAAGTAGAGATAGATCTTTCTTAAAAGAAGAAGGGGATCAAGAGATAGAGGAAAACAGATGAAAAAGAATTAAGGTGTTGTCTTCCCCTGGTACCAGGGATCGAACTCAGGACCCTGTGTTTCGTACACAGGCATGGTGCACTGAGCTGCATCCCCAGTACGAAGGCCTGTTGTGTGCAGGCACCAGTTCTACACAAGGTAAGCAATGCACATATTGTACCAATATGATGAAAAAATTGTAACAAAAATGTTTTTAGCTTAGAAAGAGAAGTGGCAATAAATAATGCCTCAAGGAATGCATGAATGTGCATCCGCAATGCCCGAGAAAGCAAAAACAAAATTAAAAAAGCAAAAAAGAAAAGATATCCACGAATGGAAGGCTGATCTTTTTAAATTGTGATGTAGTCACACAATGTAACGCTCCTCCATCTTCACTCACTTATATGAGTACATTAACCCTGTTATAGTGAAAGGGGCACTGCACAGCGATGTGATCTTGCTTTGTAAAAAACTGCAAACACATATGTGTCCGTGGAAACTGCACAAAAGGCTCAGCCTAACCTGTCCGGGACAGGTCATCAGTCATAGCACAGCCCAAGCGGCTCCTCTTCTGTGGGTTTTGCATCACGGTCTCTGCTCTTGCTCTCCCCTCTGTGATGTACCTACTTGCTTTTGCGTTCTTGTTCATGCCTTTCGCCAACTCCACGCTAAATAGGGGCTGCAACCACATCTGCAGGTTTCAGGTGGGACAGAAAACATCGCTATGAATGCTTGCCCAGCTGATGCTGAACAAATATTTTTACAGGAGATTTGCACCTTGTACTTCATGCCTTCATCCGCTGATCCAGCTTTAACAAGGAGAACGGTGACCATGGCTCTTACTCTTAGAGGGAAAAAATGGGAAAACTCTGTATTGTGGTAAATCTGCAATGGATTGGTCAACCTGGCGATGCAGAGGGAATAAATGCCAAGGAGCTCAACAATCTATTGGATCCTCAGCCCTGAGTCTCCCAGACCTCACCCACATGCCCTGTCCTTTCCCCCTTTCCCTCCCCTTAGCTTTCTCTTTCCTCTCTTGTCCTGATCTTTAATTTTAAGGCATAGACACGTCCTCATTGTTCCCGTGTTCCCACGCGGAGGGAAGACCCAGGATGCCTGTCTCCAGGAGGCTGCCAAATCTGCCTGACCCCACAGCCCCAGGCAAATTCGCAAAGCCAAAGATTGGCACCTGCAGAGGCCGGGCTGAGGACAGTCTGTGTTTGCTTGTTTGCTTCAGAAAAGCTTTGGAAGGGTAGAGTCACGGCACACAGAGCTACTTTCCTGTTCTTCCTGCTCAAGGGACCTGGCTGACCCAACCCCACTCCCCACTGTCAAAAAAAAAAATTATTCAATAAATATTTGTTGCCAAAAAAAAGAATGAATAAGTGATATGTAAAATACTCCTTTCATTGGTCTTGCTGTGGCAGTAAAAGCTATAAAAATCACAACTGAAAAAGGCACGATTTGATAAAATAGAGTTCAGAGGGATAAAAAGCGAACATATTTATAAATTAATTTGTTTTCAATAGAAGACCTTGTATGTGAGGTTCCAACACAGTGAATTTTTACAGTGAAGCTATAAACTCTAAAACAGGGATTATGAATGCGGACAATATAATTTATAATACTTGCATAGCTTTCAATTATTCAGGTGCTCAAAGCCCAACAAATTGAATAATGAACAGGGGTAATGAATTGAACCCAAGAAGCCCATGACGCAGAGCCCAGGGTCGTCAGCGTTGAGCCTGCTGCCAGGACAGCCCTGCGAGAAGAGACCTGTTTGAAGGGCACATCTTCTCTTCCAAGCCAAGACATTTGCTCAACACGTAGGAATTGCTTTTCAGAAATACCCGTTAAAGGTGTAAAGCTGCTAAAATAGCCTGTTTCAGATGGCCAGACAGAGGATTAGAATCATAAATTGGCCTGTTACATTTCCGGAGTGTGGGTCCTCTTTGCATTATCTTTAGCAGTACAGCAATACTGGGAAAGGGAACTGTGGCTGCATGAATCATGAAGGACATCGCTTTCCATTAGGCTTGAAGGTGTGTCCACACTGCACAGATTCTTACCAGTATCTGGTTCGGTGCTGCAGATCAGAAATTTAAATAATGAGGCTCCTTGACAAACTCCACCCAGGGTGACCCACACGACCATGCCCACCTCCCTTGGAATCGTGGAAGGGATGAAGTTCAAGAATCGAGGCTCCACTGCAATCTCAGTTTTCTGGAATCAGGCAAGCAGGGAGCCAGTACCGTGGTGATTGTACTGCCTGGGCATCAAATACTGGCTTCACATCTCAGCTTTTCTGTCTGCAAGACTTGTGTCTTCGGGAAACTACTTAACCTTCTCCTGTTCATTATGTCTGAATCATGGGGATAGTAACAGTGCCCGCCATGTTAGATTATTAGGAGTATTAAATGAGCTGATGTTTAGCATAACATAAAGTGTTTAGCAGAGTTCCTGGTCCATCGTACTCCTGAGCATTAGCCATCACTGCCGGCTAAGGCTGCACGGGTCGAGACTGTCACAGAAAGTCCCACGCTGGGGTGTCTGGCGCTGCAAATCCATGTCCACCACTCACAGGCACAGGTAAGTCACAGGTAAGGGGCTTCTTGTAGTGGTCAGTGCTCCTGCATCTGTAGCAACAACTTTGCAGCAGCCAAGGAAAAGTTCCTGTGGATAACGAGTGTTCATTTACCTGAAGCACTCGTTAGTCTGGGCACGCGGACAGAGACGCACAGTTTGCTCAGAGCTGTCAGATGCCCACGGTCCTGGGCTCGGTTGTTCTCGCCCTGAAATACTGCTCTGCAAAAGGAATTTACAATGAGCCAAGTCTCTGCTGAAATACAAAGTAAACGGAGCACAGCTTTAAAACTAGTGAAGATATGTTCCGAAGAACCTGTGCAGTATGGACACACCTTCAAGCCTAAATGGAAAGTGAAAGTCCTTCACAGTTCATACTTGTGATACAATCATTACGTACTGCAGACATGGACTAATAAAAATGAAACTGTTCAAATTGTTCAGAATTACTTTTTTTTCCTTTTCATTGAGTTTATCGGTACTTTTGGGGTATACAGTACAGTCACACTCATCATTTGGATCTTGTACCTTGCATGATGCATCTTGGTCCTCATTTTTCCCCCATTCCCCTGCCCTCCCTTCACCCCCTACACCCTTCCCTATTTACAAAAACTTTGTTTCTATTTTTTCCTTTTCTCATGTTTTTTCTTTTCCCTTCTTTCCTTTCCCCCACCCTTCCCACTTTCCCTACACCTTTAGCCCTTTCCTTCCTATTTCACATTATCAGTTATACAATTTGGATCTTATTTACACTTTTTAAAAAAACTAGTTTTTCTACTGAGACAATCTTACAAAATTCTCATGGTGAATTACTCTTCTGTACCCCATAAACATGTGCAGCTAAAATAATAATTAATAAAAAAGTTGTTTATAATTGAAAAAAATCTCAGTGGTATTTTATCACCGAAAAATACACTAACTACTGAGGTACATCGGGACTTGTAACTGAAAGTCTGTTCAAACTTCGGGGGAGGTTCGCATTTCACCTTCGCTCACTCGTTCACCAAGGTAACACAGAAGGTGAACGTTAGGAAGGACTTCAGCATTTGTTAGAGGTCAGGAAACTGAGACCAAGCGAGGAAGCTGCTCTGGGGGCCAGGATGTACATGGGATTCTTCAGGGATCGTCAGCACTCCCAATGATGCACTCCGATGTCGAAAGCCTGGAAAATTTGGTGGTAGGCGTGCAAAACTTTTATTTAGCACATGTAATCTGCAGTTTCTAAGGACCTAGTAGTGCTCTCTATATAAAGAGAAGTTCACTGCCATCCATTTATTTAAGATAAAGTTAAAGACACCTGGTCAACACACTTTCTTTACATATCCCATTTGCACACCTACACCACGCATTTGCTTACATGTACAGCTTGCTACTTACATAAATCCCCAAGTGCAGGGTTCTCCTTCCTTTTTACAACCTACCTATAGTATGGGGACACTTTCCTAGGTCCCCATTTAATACTGCAGACTGAATGAGTTCTACAGGGAAGCTGTTGTAGACTGAACTCTGAACTCTAAGGAACCCTAAAAACAGTTTTTTCACTTTAAAAACAGAAATGATGCGAGGCTGGGTTCAAGGAGCCAGGCCTGCCATACTGTGTGACCGCATCACCGTGGCTTCTGGCGTGAAGTGAGCCACTGCATTTACTTCCAACAGCCGGGACCTCGGGGCTGCCTGTATCCAGCGCTCCGAGCAGGGCTCATGGGGGCGGTGCACACGAGGGTAGATGTCGCTGCTGTGACCCCAGTGGGGAGGGAATCTCAACCCCTTCACTGTAGAGTACTCAGCTGTGAGGCTGCGAGGGGACACCTGTAGTGCTGTCCCCAACAGCAGCCTACTGTCTGGGGTGCTCATTTGCCAGGATGTCCCTCTTGGAAAAAGTCTGATCTGCAAGCATCTGGAGGCTTCCTTTCTGGCCAGCACAGCGCAGATGGCCCAGGGAGGCAGAAAATGCCCCCTTCGCCTCCCCCTGGGTGTCCACTTAGGCCAAGACTTATGATGAGGACAGGAGGCCCTTGGTCCCACCTTCTGGAGACCTCTGGAGTGTGCTCACGTTCACCAAGATCTGCAATTCCTCCCTGGACCAGCAGACTGGCAGGAAGAGGAGGTCTCTGCAGCGGAGCACAAAGGAGGAGGGGAGGTTGGTTCAGGTGAGAGGGCATAGATATTCCACCCAAATAAATCCTACTGGGTCAAAATATAGCAAAAGAGGCCAGGAAAATAAGGATTCAATAAAGACACCAGGCAGGGCACTGCTACTCCTAACACTGGGGCACCGGAGGCAGAGAAGGTGCACGGGGTGCTCAGGGTGCTTGCAACACAGTGGCATCTCAATAAATGAAAGCGAGACTTTCCACCGCCTGCATCACCAGTGCTGTCCCCCCACCATTCCGTGCACCACTATCTGCCTCCCAGGGGATAACAGAGTATCTTTTCTTTATCAATTTCAAAAGACCGGAAACTATCCTACTTCTCCCCACATGCCTTACCCATTCAGGTCCTCTGTCTCCAACACAGACACCGAAGCCTCAGTCACTGACGATGACAACCGCCACCGTGGACTGAGCCCTCACATCCACAAGGCAAGTGCCGAGTGCTTCCTACGGATCCACCTCTCGTCCCTCCAGAGGCTCCGAGGAAGCTGGCTCTTCATCCCCGTTTCCAGATGAAGGAGGCTCTTGGGAAAGAGGCGGTGTCCAGCTCAAACTTTCCACAGCTCACAGGAAGACAATGCAAGGCAGCACTCAGGTTCCTCTCTTCGCTAAATTCCATTCTTTCAAAGAGCACCAAGGCCCAGTTTTCTTCTGCGCAGCCCTGTAGAAATACATAGGCATTCCTTTCTCAAAACTTTAGTAGCAGGAGCAGCAGCAGTGGTAGTAAGGTAAGACCATCTACTGAGAAAATTAGGCCCTAGCATGTTTTCTCTACATAAGCAGTGAAGTCTTTTGCGTATGAAGCCCAAGATCTATATGCGTCAAAGTTCCTCAGAGAGATCGTGATGGTGTGTTTTTCTGTGTTCGTTTTTGGAAGCCATTGCTTACTCTCATCCCATTTACAGCTTTAACTCTCATGCATTTGTTCATGCTCTTTCGTGGTCAATTTTTACTTCTTGTTAGTATTGCCCATAGAGTGCTAAATACTCCAAATTATTGCGTGTCAAGATGCCAAATCTCATTAGATTGTGCTGAGTGGCGTATTTCCCCGAAATCTATACGGCAAAGCTCTTCATCTAAATGGGATGGCATTGGGAGGAGGAGCCCTTGAAGATAACCGCGTCACACTGAGATGAGCGCCCCTCAGGGATGGATCAGTGCCCTTCTGAAACCGGATGGGAGGGAGCGGCCCTCCTCCCCCGTCTTCACTGAGGATGTGAGGAAAGGGTGGCTGCCCACGAGCCAGGAAGAGGCCTGACCGTGTTGGCGCCTTGATCTCGAATTTTCAGCCTCCAGCCCGGAGGAAGCCGCACGCTCTTTGGCGTCCCTGCTACAGCACCAGCTAACCGAGGTAGACCGTAGAACAAGGCCACCGAAGAGGAGCGCTGCCCGTTCTCCCCACCCATACGCAGTCTTCTCCTACCTCTGTACTGGCCGTGATTTGCCTCGGCCAGCGGAACATCAGCAGCCGTGAGGACCACAGTTCACGGTAAAAAGCTTGCCCTGGGGAGTTTGAAAGACCCGAGTTCAGGTCCAGGGAGCTGCGATTTATTAGTCCAGACGGTGGGAAAATGACCTGCAGTGCCGGTTCTGACCACGAGATGGCAGAATTTAATTTTCTGAGTCTCAGCGTGGACCCTCGCTGTTCCCCAGCAGCCTCCTGGACGGGCCCAAGTCACCTAACTTCTCTGCGACGAGGGAGCTCACCAGGACAACGAATGCACCTCACACTTACACTGTTCGCACGTCACAAGGGGAAGTCTTCCAGGAACTTGCAGTCAGCGTTGTGCAAGTGACTCGGGCCATTCTTAACCTACTACTGGCGATCACAAGCGGGTGTACCAACTGCAGCTGCCACTGCCTCGCTGCGGTGCTCGGGCTTGCAGATTACAACTTCATTCCTAGGGTCTGTCCTGAGTCACATATTTAAATTTTCCATTCCTACCACCTTTGGTTCATAAACAACTCAATACTTTGGAGCCTTGACCGTCAGATATCTTTTCTAAAGCACGGGGACATGCTGTTAACACAGTTCTTAAATTGCCCTCTTCCCGCTTAAGAACATAGTGTGAACATCTTTACATGTCTGTAAATATATTCCCAAGACTGCATTACTAGTGAGGGTAGCATACTACACGATACAAATGTATTATAAGGTACTTAACTAATCCCAACGTTCACATTAAATAGCTGCTGTAATTTTGTTCATTTGAAACTTTATGCCATTTGCAAATCACATCAATCACCAGCTGTAATAGAAAAATATTTCATATTAAATTTAATAAACATCTTCAATTTCTGGATGCCACACTGGAAACTGAAAATATGGGCCTAGTCATTAAATATGCATTTGGCTTGAATCTTACCAGGACCCACCTCCTTGCCCCGGAGTGTGTGTTGACTGAGAAGCATATTAACATCAGTGCACTGATGGTACTGCTGTTAATCTGGAAAGCAAATCAACGTAGCTTTGTCCCTGCAGACGCTGTGAGGAAATCAAGTCGGTTCATTCCTTGCATCCTGAAACAACTTGATCATAACCAAAAGAATATTGGGGGAGTTTGCGCATGGCCCACAGGACCATCCTTGCCCTGTGAAATAAGCAGGTGGCCCCTACAGCCTGCCTAATAGTAAGCATATCCTTTAGCACCTCTGACTAAATCACGGAGGGTCCCCAACAATTCTCCAGAAAGGAAACCAGAAACATGAAGCCAACAGACTTCAGCAAAGGGTCTCAGGAATGTGCAGATATTTAGACAAAGATCGAACTCTCCCCGGGGGCCCGCCAAGGGTCTGGCTCTCCATTTACACGTTCACATACATGGGGCTCATTTCATTCTCCTGACATCCCCACGGGGTAGGGACTAACACTATCTCCACTTTTCAAAGGAGAAAACAGAAACCCGAAGAGGTTAGTGCCAGTTACTCCAGGACATCAGCTAGTTGGGTTTGCGTGGCAGAAGCAACTTGTTAATTAACTGGTATTTCACACATCAGTGAGCTGTTTAGTGTTAGGAAGCCAGAGTGTGATTAAATTACACCACAAAGCTTCTTTGAGGAGGTGAAGATAGTCGTGTGTGGAGAGGAAAATAAGGACAGGCTACAACTTAATTTGACATTTTCAACAGGATTGTGTCTACAAAAAGAAGGTTAAGCAAATGGAAGTTTCTGTAGACAAAGTGCATTTCCACTGCATGTAGTGTTCCATACATAGATTCAGAAAATAAAGTTCTAGTGCTATTGAAAATAGGGTGAGGTTGTTTACTTGTCCTTTCACAGTCACTCTCGCAAGTCATCTCCCCTCCAACATGGATGGAGGAGTACGGCCAGGACCTTCTGCAGGTTCCAAACTCCCACTACTCAAGGACCCACGTGGATAGGGCATCTGCATGTAACCGATGCACGTCCTTTGTAAATTTTTAGCCACTTATAACACCGAATACAGTGATTATTATAGCTCATGGTTGACAGAGAACCATGACAAGAAAATAAAGTCTGTACATGTTCAGCACAGACACGATGTTTTGCCTGAATGTTTCTGGTCTGTGGCTGGGTGAATCTGCAGATGAGGAGGACATGGGGGGTCAGCCACACCCACCACAGACCCACACTTCACAGTCACCTGTGAGACCCAGGCCCTAGGCCTCCCCAGACAGAACAGAGCTTTCCTAGATGTCAGCGATCCCTCTCTGTTCTCAGCAATCACACAGGGCTCCATCAGCCCATCTGGTGTGGCTCCTGCCAGCATCAACACAACACATGATGGCAGGAATGCCTCTGGTCAGACGCCTATGTTGGGTTATTCAGTCCTTGGTCTAACATTTTGTCTATTCCTGTGGGAGAGGAAATAGGTCCCAACCTTCTATTTCTTTCTCATGTGAACAAAAATCCATGTGAAGTCCTACTTTCAAACTTCAAGTCTTTCAAGCTTTGATTCTCTAATGACTTGGGGTAGCTGAGGTCTAACTTCAGTCCACCTCCTTCTCTTCCCGTGTTGAGGTTGTCTGAAGACAGACACACGGTGCCCGTGTGTGGAGATAACCATCATGATTAGAAAGAAGGGGGACTCCAGGGAGCAATGGCATTTGCTTACCAGTTTACTCTCTGCCCATCCTGTGACGGGAGTGGCGCCCTCCTGTTCAGCCGCCGTGGCCCTCAGCAGCGAGAAGGCACCCAGTGTGGCTGGGCAAAGTGTTCTGGGTGACTGTAGGGCTCCGGGGCTTCCCACAAGCTTAAGATTTCTTCTAGGGCTTCCCCCTCGGTCCTCAGATCAGGGTTTGAGGATCTTTCCTCTACTGAATCCACTCTGGGCTCACACATAGGAGAGAAACGTGACCAGTGTGTAGCCATACTTGTTTACCTGCAGAGCAAGGGGATGAACTCACACCCGGATGAACAACGGCAAATAGAAATAAAACAGGAGCCCCACATGTAGTCTAGACTTTTCTAACAGCTATGTTGAAAAAGTAGAAGATAGGGGTAACTTTATTTCGAAATATTTTACTTAATGCCTATATCCAAAATACTGTCATTTAAATATTTAGTCCATACAAAGGTCACTAATGAGGCATTTTAATCTTTGTTGCTAAATATTATTTCTGCCTAATTGTACCTCAGCTGCTCTACAGCCTCATGTGACCACTGTGTTGGACAATGCAGGTCAGGTCGCTGAGAAACTGCTCAAATCAGAAAGAATAACTTTATAATCAGACACCTTATCAGACACCTGTAATTCCAGGACTCTGAGAGGCTGAGGCAGGAGGACTACCAAGCTGTAGGCACCCTGGGTCATTCAGTGATTTAATGAGACCCCACTCAAAATTTAAAAACGTCAAAAAAAGAAAAAAAAAGGTTGGGGATACAGCGCAGCGTGAAGGCCCTGGATTAGAACTCCAATACCCCCCCACACACACAAAGACTAAATTTAAAAGAAACTGGCTCTAGAAGATGAAAGCTCTGTGCTGGGGGCAGTGCTGGTACATGCTTGTAATCCCAACCCTCAGGAGGCTGAAGCAGGAAGATTGCTGGGAGTTCAAGGCCAGCCTGGGCTACACAGTGAGATTCTGTCTCAAAAAAAAAAAAAAGAAAAAAAAGCCAAAAAGAAGGGGATATGGGGGGGAGGAGAAAGTCAAGGTCAAGGTCAAAGGTCAAGATCAAGGATATTAATACAATCACAAAAGTTCTCAAGATTTTGATATTTGTACCACAGTTAACAAACTTCTCCATAAAAAGTTAAAAACGACTAACAGTAGAATGGCTAATTTTAAGTCTTCCTGCTCTTCATAATAAAATAATATGCCTAACAGAAATCATTATTATAAATACCCATTAATTTTGGAGTTCTATTCATAAAATCTTATCCCGAGGAAAAATATTTTATTGTGCAAAATTATTTATTTATATAAATATTTAATTCAGCACTGTGTATAAGATTACACAATAAATATATAAACATAAATGTTCAATAATATAGGGCTGGTCATATAAATTATAATACTGTAGAGCATTATTTAAACACTCAAAATTGTTTCATAGTTGAACTGCATTGCCTAAAATGATACATTTATATTTTGCTTAGTGACAAAAATAGTAACTTTCTAAAAGTTACTAACATAAGCATAAAAATGAAAAGAATACTACTATAATGTTAACAATGACTCTCAGTGGTAGAATTACTGCAATTTTTTCTCTTTTGAAAATCTAGATATTCTGATTTTTTTCCAGTAAATATCTATTATTTCAATAAGACAAAATCAGTAATTTTCAAAATAAAATGTGCGCTTAACAACAGATGTTTTTAAATCTTTTTTGGGGGGGGCCTGAAAATTCCGAATACTGTATGTAATTTATCAAGGAGAAAATTGGCACAAAATTTAGATGGAATGACTGAAATATTAAGAAGTCAGTAGCTGGGGGAAAACACTCCCCCTAGAATAAGGGAGGACAGGAATCCAAGCTCTCAACTTAGGAGTTCTAGTGAGGAAAAGTATCTTTTTCTAGGACTTCACCTAACTTCATTTCAATCAATTATGCAGAAAATTGTAAGGCAGACCTAGATTTCAGATGGGACAGGAATCTCATACCCTAAAACAGAGAGAAAAATACCTTCTTCCATTATATGCTAAGTTGTTTCTTATTATAGATCCTCATGCCCGAAGTCACCATCTACAAAACTTGACTAGATATCTTTTATTAGTGTATAAACAAACAGTGATAAAATAACAGCCTCTTTTGTGTTATTCAACTTGACTTGATTAACAATTTTTGTATTTATGGGTTTCCCTTATTGTCTCTAACAATCAAATATCACAAAGAGCAAGACTCACATTTCCCTAAGCCTAGAATAAAGCAATAATGTAGATGTGGAATGTGGGGAGACCTATCACACTACCAAAGAGAACATTTCTACACATACAGGCAGATGAAAAACACCATTAAATACTCATGCTTCACTCAAGGCAATGGAGATTGTCATCAAATGCTTTTATCTTTCCAAGCTCAAAGGAGTGGACACAGGCTCCCCGATGACATCAAAAGTCAAATATCTCATACAAGTTAAACATACAAGTCTAAACCGGTCATGGTGGCACATGCCTGTAATCCCAGCACTTGGGAGGCTGAGGCAGGAGGATCGCTGTGAG
>NW_022900923.1:4031060-4032329 GCF_012274545.1 Fukomys damarensis | reverse complement strand
TTTTTTTTTTTTTTTTTTTTTTTTTTTTTTGGTAGTGGGAATTGAACTCGGGATCTTGAGTTTGTGAGGCAGGCAGTAGAACCACTGAGCTAAAACCCCAGCCCTGGGATTTCACTCTTTGATGCTTACTCGATAGTAATAAAAACGTGTTCAAAATGAGAATAGGATAAGGAGTAATCATAGCTATTAGTAATGGTAAACGACCGGAAACAGCCCAAATACCTTCGAACAGGAAGACAGACGGCTGTGATATTCACACAGTGGAATACTGCCTCACAGCGACAAGGGACAAACTACTGGTATTCATAAAAACTTGCATAAATCTAAGAAGTAATGTGCTAAGCACACGTATCCTGGCCACTGCACGCTTAAGCGGACAAGATGTTCTAAAACAAGCAGAACTAAACTATGATGGCAGAAACCCGAAATGGGCTGTGGTGCCGCGTTGACTAGAAAGACGGGAGTCTGTCTTAAGGAGAACTTTCTATGGCTGGAGTGAGCTGACGCTTGTATGGGTGCACACATGGGTCAAATTTCCTCCGAATGAGTATTTAGTGAGAGCTTCCCACTGTGTCCTGAATACAGTGCCTGAGGTGACACACTTATAAAGATGCAAGTTTGCTTTGGGCTCAGAGTTTGGCAGGTTTGGTCCCAGATCAGTTGACCTGTTGTTTCTAAGACTGTGGTGAGGCAGGACGTGGTGACTGGACTGTGTGGCAGGGCTGAACTGCTCATCTGCTGGCCAGGAAGAGGGAAAGCAGGACTGAGGCCCCACTGCCCGCTTCAGGGGCACCTTCCACTCAGCCGCTCTGAAGCCTCCTCCACCCTCAGGAGCACCAAGCTGAAGCGGACGACACCTGTAACACGTGGGGCTTTCAGGGACATTTAAGATCCAAACTACAGCATACCTAAAGCTGTGCACATCAAAAGACTAAAACGAATTCAAAATTATACCAAAGCTACACAAAGCATGAAGGTAAGATGATCACACATTCAGATGACAGCCATTCGTGCCCTGTGTGACGGTCTTCTTCTGCCTCTTTGCCTCTGTCTTACGGGAGTTTCAGAGCTGCTGTCTCCATCCCAGTGTGACTCAGGGTGAGCGATGAACAGTCCCTCAACGAACATTTCACGGAGGAGCTAACATTCACTGGGAGTGTGGACGGGGATCAGCAGTCTACGCACACGTCCCCGTCACCTCTGCGAAGTGCCATTTTCTTTGCTTTCTTTCTTTCTTTCTTTTTTTTTTTTTTTTTTTTTTTTTTTTTT
>NW_022900923.1:3986662-4031041 GCF_012274545.1 Fukomys damarensis | reverse complement strand
TTTTTTTTTTTTTTTTTTTTTTTTTTTTTTTTTTTTTTTTTTTTTTTTTGCAGTCTTTAATGGTGAGACATGATTTTTCTAAAGGGTAAACAATTAGTATATGGGACTCGGCACATTAAACAGACTTCATAGTCTCTTTGTTAATCTTAAAGTTGATTATTCCTGGAAATTTTGAATCAAGGGGTTTCTGGTTACTTTCCAATGACATTTAACAGTTAGACTTAAAAATACAGAGGAAAGCATTATAAGTTTTATCCAAAATGATTATGGCCATCATTTGAATAAAATACAGATTTTGCAAGCTGTAAAGCATATCATTACTCTATATCGGTCCAAGGAAGGTTTGGTTCACAAACTGCAGAGCTCTAACCAAGTCATTAAATCTATCTAAAAGGGCCTCATTTGAGAAGCAATAAAATTTTTAATCATTTTATTATTAAAAGAGTGTTTAATATGTAGCTAATTAAATGCCAAAGGCAGGTTATCTGAGTTTAACCTTCAAAAAGAAAATGATGTATCAAAGTCTGCCTCTGGCATCATGGGATAGAAATGTCATTTCCATAATCATCGCGTGACAACTAGCTGGTGGCCTTTTCTGGAGCTATAGTTAAATTACCTGATTAAATTAATAGCCATTTAGATGTTTTAGGAACTGCACAGACCTATACTAAATGAAAATTAGGTCCATTACATTTTCTGAGTGGGCTAGATAGACCTAAAATAAAACACGTATGCCACTACCCACATTACTTAGAGTAAGCAATTAAAAGCTCTTTCCAAGATTCAACTAATTCTCCATAATGTACAGACAACTGAATTTATACTAATGACCACAGGTAAGGCTTTTTTTCCCCTCTGCTTATTTTCCCCTTTCCTCAAACAAATTCTCTGTATGTTAGTTTTTAAGTCGAAGGATTAAACTTTAAATATACTATTCAAAGTATAGCTAGACAAAATTATTTATTACATACAGTATTTCCAAGACAATGACCAGTGACTGTATGTAAATAGAATAGTAAATTTTAAAATAGAATAGAAAAAGTCCTTACTGGGAGTTCACACAACCATCATGGGAGGGTTCTAGAAAACGTCTTTCAAACTATTCAGACTCAATAGTTTGAAAGGGATATATAAAAAAAAGAATTCAAGCATTTTCCCAAGTTAATTCCCTTATATAAAATCCATAACACCAAATTATTAAATATGATGGAAAAATGCAAACAGTACATTTCATACTGCATTTAGAAAGCAAACTATTACTCTTCCCATATTACACCCAGCTAAACATGAATACGGAGTGAGTGTAAGCTTTCAGAACACAGCATTCAGTCCCTGCTGTTTCAAGTACACAGAACAGTGTCTAACACATAGTAGGTATTCAATAATATTTGTTGGGCTAAAGAGAAATCTGAAATTTTTCCTCAGATTGGATTACTACTGTTAATTGCAATTATCTTGAAATCTTTGATAGCACATTATAAAATTAAATCTTTGGCAAGAAACTCTTGGACCAGTGTCCTTTAGTGTGCATAATGTTGGTGTAGTGAACTCTTCTATTTATGATGAAGGCTTTGCTTAAGTTCACCACATTTCAGTTTATGTCACACTTCTCAAAGACACAGTGTTACATCCCATCGTAGACTTTCAGAAGCCCAAGATAGGTAGAACCTTTTAATAGTATTTATTCCCAGAATCCTCCCCGTGACTGCAAAACCTAGAGCTGCTGTAAGATCTGGTGCTATTTACAGATGAATTCCAGCTACAGTGTATTCGTGACCACATTTTGTGTGCTTCATACAAGAACTACAGTGGCTTTGAGGATGTGCAGAGAAATCAAGGGGGAAGGCACCACGATGCTGACACAGGATCTTGTCTAGCTACGCTTTAAGTAGTGTCTTTAAGGTTTAATCCTGCGACTTAAAACTAACATACAGAGCATTTGTTCGAGGAGCAGGGAAAATAGCAATGTCACTCACCAAGCCTCCCTGGATGAGGGCTTGGCGTACCTGCCCCTCGGTAGGCTCTCTGCAGAAATTCAAAGACTGCTCAACCCTGCTGCTGTGAGCCTCGTGTGAGCGAAAGACTGGAGTATGGGAGAGGAACAGCAAGGGAAGGCACCTGAAAAGCGTTCAAAATGTGTACAGGGCACAAGAGCTCCACGAACAGAGAGGATGAGGTGTCAGCACACTGTGGATGCCGCCTGGGACAGGCGCTGTGAAGGGATGACAGTCCCAACCGCTGTCCAACAAAAGAAAGAAGCAGTTTTATGCGAGAGTCTTGAAGCTAAACGTGTCCATGAAAACAGTGTATGCCAGATTGAATTTAATACAGTACAGACTCTTCTCCGAAAATGCCAGGATCTGATTTCAGGGATGGGGGAAAAAAAGATACCGTTTTATTGGGATGTCCGAAAATAGTCCAAGTGTCATGCATTCCAACGACTCGGATTTTTCAAAAGTTACCATGGAAAAATTCCTACAGAGGACGATCATGGGACAAACTCGTAGCAGAGTAGAGGGAACAGCGTCAATCAGCAGGGAAGCACAGAAATACAGATGAAGGGGTTGGCAGACTCTGAGCAAGCGTTTGCAAGTATTTCAAAGAGCATGCAGTGTCTCACTGACCCCGAAGCCCAGCTGTCCTGGGAGGGGCTGCGACGGAGAGGGGCGGAGGCTCGCAAGGTCCGAGTGTGTGGTGGGAGAGACTGTGAAGAAACGGGCAGGCTGCCACCGACAGCTAAGACAGAGAGTGCTGGAAAACCAGCCTTCACGTGCCGCTCTAACCACGTTTCCGGCCAATGACTATCATGTATTTTACTTGTCTTGCATTTCAAAAGGCCTGTTATTTGACGTAAAGTAAAACTGACAGAAAAAAAAAATACCCCTTTAATGGTTCATAGACCTCCTCTTAGCCCTGAGTGAATTTTCGATGTCATTGGAGCTACTGAGAATGGTATTCAAGGCGGAGAGCCGAGTATGCACACCTCCAAGGAGAGCCAGGAGCTAGTCTGTCTTCGAGGCTAGAGAAATAGGTGATCTGTTCCCCTTCGCGATGTCTTTGTTTTCCACAAGAACTAGTCTGGAAATGTTGTAGGTTATGGAAATAACCACCGAATCATTCCCTGCTCTCCTGTCCTGGGGCTTCTCAGCCTTCATTCCATCAACATGCAGGCTGGGTAACATTTCGTCCTGAATGGAGTCTGCTTGCTGTATTCTAGGTGCCCGGTGGAGTTCCTGGCCTCTCCTTCCAGAACACCAGGTACATCCCCTTCTTCTTTGTGAAACCCACAAGAGAGCTGGGGGCGCAGCTCAGGGGCAGGCAGCATGCTGGGCAGGGGCCAGGCCACAGCGGAGGAGATCTCCAGAGCCTCCCGCTGACCCTGGAAGCCGCAGAACCACTGAATTACCTCGTGGAGAACATCAGCACATCAGCATGTATGTTATTTGGTTGCCCGTCTATTTCATAACAGTTTTGCATGGCAGAAACTAGGATGTCTGTTTTGTAGAAAACTAAGGTTCCCAGAAGGACTCGAACCTGGCCTTTTAACCTCAGTCTTTATTTTGTTCTCCACATCTGTCAGCTCCACCCTGAAAGGTTTTCCTACTCTGGATGTTCTAGAACGTTTAATACTCATTCCAGAAACATGCTCATGATAAACATATGGTAAGCTCTATAACGGGTTGTGCATGTGGAGGCCAGGGAAACAAGACCAACTTCTGGGCTCCCCAGCCCCCCCACGCCGACCCCTAATCTAACTGACAGAATTTAATTTAAAAAGAACTACAAGTGACCAGAATAAGTTACACAGAGGCGATTCGATTATTTGGTATGTTTGACAAACTAGAATAAAGCAAGCAAAAACTTCACTATGCAAGTAATTGTGTGGATTAAGATTTTTGAAGCATTTTATAATATTGCTAGCACTTAGTTTACTGGTGCCGACCTCCTTCCATGTTATGATCTTAAAGTTATAGAATGTGGTATTTTTGGAGGAAAAGGTGAACCGTTTTCTATTCCAAGTTATTTCCTCATCTTTAACAAAAGAATTGGAGCAAAACAAACAGACAAGATAAAACTGACTCCAACGGCTAGGCAGTGCCTGACAGGGCTTTCCTTTCTCTTGGTTAGGTACAGTGTGAGCTTGCGAAAGGGTCTTTCTTTTGACATTTTGTTCCAGGGGACACGTCGGCATCGTGAGACTTTGGGGCGGTGCTTCAGTCTCTAAGTCCGCCATCGGATGACCCTGGCCAGCCCTGGGTCACCTCCACCACCTCAGTTTCCCCTTGCAGGGCTCCAGCTGTTGTCACTGAGGTCCTCCCCAGCATTTCTCACCTGCATGCAATTCCTGTTGTATTTTCTGTCTACGTAAAACAGAACATCTTTTCTCAGGCTCAGAATGGATAAAGATTGTACAATAACCTGTTTTATATCTTCATTTTGGAAGTTTTCCACACATTGAGCTGCTATTTGTTTGTCTAAGAGATGGTGTCTAGAAATCTCTCCCCCTGTCCCCAGTACCCAGAATTAAACTTCGGATCTTGCACTTGTCAGGTAGGTGTGGCACCACTGAGCTACATCCCTGGCCCCAGGAATATCTCTCTTTGAAATAACTTATAGAACTTTGGGAGATCAAGGAAAGAGAATCACAAGTTTGAGCCTAGCTTTGGTGACTTAGTGAGCAAAACCTTGTCTCAAAATTTAAAAAGGGGTGGAGTGTAACGCATTGCAAAAGTTCTGGGTTCAGTCCCTAGTACTGGGGGTAAAAAAGTGTGTAGTGGCAAGTTAGAATACAGAATGAACACCAAATGCATAGTTTGAAAGGACTGAGTTATGACCATCACAAAAAATATTCTAATGATTAATTTTCCACAAAGGACAACAGAAGCAGCAAATATTTATTGGGAATCCACTGAATGCCCAGTTCTCATTTTTCTTGAACTTAATCATCTGAGTGATCGCACCTGTGCCTGAAGTTGTCATGAGAATTCTCACTTTGTCCTCCTAAGCCTCTCTTTGAAACCTAGATCTACACAGATAATTGCATCCTGGAAACCACTTACTCAAATGCAGTAAGTCTCAAGCAATCCTTTCACCCATGTTCTAAGTCTAATCATCTTTCAGTTTCCTGTGTTAGTCTGTTTTTAGTTACAGTGACAAAATACCAGAGACAACCAACTTAAAAGAAAGAAATAATTATCCTGGCTCATGCCTTCAGAATTCAGTTCATGGCAATTGGGCCTGAAGTGAGATGCAGCATCCCGGCAAGGAGCATTTAGCAGAGCTAAGTGGCTTTCCTCATGACAGCCAGGAAGGAAGGAGAGCAGGGATGAAACACCCTATTCAAAAGGCACACCCCCAGTGACCTACTTCCTCCAACTAAACCCCGCCCTACAGTGTCCAGACCTCCAACAGCCAATCAAGCTATGAATTCGTCAGTGGGTTCATCCATGGGGGAGGCCGAGTGCTCATAATCCAATCACCTTCCAATGGCCTCATCTCTGAACACAGCTGCTTTAGGGACTAAGCTTTCACAAGAGCTTTTGGGGTACAGTTCACATCCAAGCCACGATACCTAAATATCTGAAGAGTGCTATGATCCCTTAGACGTCTAATGCAAGAAACCTAGACGATCCAGATGAAGGGTACCAGGACCTGAAAACAGGTGAGTATCAGATGCAGAAACAGCATGAGAACTCAACCGCCCAGCGGTTGTCATAACTGAACAGACTCAAGGGGCGTGGGCAGTGGGCGTCCATTTTATAAATGAATGGGCGGGCGGGGGTGGTGAGGGGCTATGGTGTGAAGCTGGGAGGCATAGCTCTGATAGGCATAGCTCGGAAGACAGATAGCAAGGCGAAGAAGAGACGTGAGCGGAGCGACACCAGCCACTCCGAGGTCATCAAAACGCTTGGTTTCATTAGTTCTTGATTTTGTTGCCATGTTCATAGAAAGGGCTCACTTGCTCGTTAGAGGGAAGGATATGAAATCTGAACACTGCAACTGTTTTCAAACTAACTGCGGTGTGGTTCCACATGCTTCGGGGTAAGCAATGACAATGAAGCATTCACCTTTCAACTTAGGCTTGTTGCTCCTCGGAAGAGGCCAGCGACTTCTTTCCTCCCCTTGGAGGCGCGCAATACCTCTGGAGCCTTGGCACATCGTCCTCAACCCCTTTCCCTCTCCCGAGGCAGGTGGTGATGCGTCCCGAAACGGGATGTAAACTTGCTAACAATTCTC
The DNA here is from genome assembly GCF_012274545.1 of Fukomys damarensis. Taxonomy (NCBI): domain Eukaryota; kingdom Metazoa; phylum Chordata; class Mammalia; order Rodentia; family Bathyergidae; genus Fukomys; species Fukomys damarensis. The sequence continues at coordinate 4,024,804 of NW_022900923.1, read as the reverse complement.
CAGAGAGTTACATCTCTGTCTGAGTTATGGATCCGCAGATCCGCATTTTCAACCGCAATTTGTATTTGGTGAGTAGTGGTGGATCTGACCCGGCGTTTCCACCATCTCTGTCGCTGCCCAGAGGAGGTTTTGCAGTCACCACCGTGTCCTGTTTGGCCCCACGGGAAGCAGATGCTGAGAGCGGAGAGGGCTCTGTGTCTCGGGCCCTCTCAGAGGCTGCTTTGGGTTCATTCCATCCGCGGGTAGCCTAGCGGAAATGCATATTATCCGTCTGAGTTTGATTCCTCTCTTCTACTTCTGGAGGCAAAAAATAAGTATGAAAGGAAGTGTTCTTCCTGAGGTTTTTCTCCCAAGCCTGTGCCTTGCTCTCTCTGGGGCCAAGTTGGCTGCCATCTGCCATCCGAGCAGGAGCAAAGGCTCCGTGGACTTCGTTCACCCACGCAGTTGCAGGCAGTTCTGCGCCATTTAGAATTTAGTGCATCTTTGGTGAGCCTGACAGGTACAAGGAGGGTCAGCGAGGGAGGCTGGAAAAGATACTGGGCTCGGAAAGCAGCCGTGTAATTTACAACCTTCGTGGCCATAAAAGCGCCGTGAGCAGAGGAAGGAGGTCGAGGATGCTGTCGCAGGGCCACCAGCCTGGCTCCCGAAGCTCGGGACCCTATTTCATCATCCCATGACCTGAAACCGTGGCACCTCAGCTCCTCTGCTAGGACAGAGGAAGAAAACAAGAGACGCGCGATGCCAACAGCAGCACCAGCGCCGCCTGGTGGCCAACGTGCGTTTACAGCGAATATCCGAAGCCTTGAGCAGCTTTTGGCCCGAGGAATTCACTGCCCTTCCCAACGCGCTGGCGCTGACTCAGCATTAAGCGCAGGGCTCTGGATTCAAATTCTAATTCTGCCCCTGGCAAAGTGAATAATCTTAAATTTTCTAAATCCCAGCTTCCTTAGCTCTAAAAATGGTGATGAGAATAATGCCAAACACTAGAGTTGGTCAGGGAAAGGTGGGAAAAGCCATGTAAAATATATACTATAGAGGATGGTATATATCAACCAGACACAAAATATTGGCTTTTATAATTATAATTAGGTACCTCGCTGTTGTATCTGTGCTATGGCAGACTAATTTTTTTATTTTCCTATATACTTTTTTTTTTTGCTATTTGTCTTAGTTTCTAAAGAAATCCCTCAATTTTTTTAGGTTCAGCTGATCAGCGTGCCAAGTCCCAACAATTAAAACTCATACCACAGCCATGTCAGCACAACTTTCTAAATAACTGGAGACACTTACAAGGGATGAAACATCCCTACTCTGCACGGCAAGTCTGTTCAGCTGTTATAATCAGTTCTTTTCCTTCCGCAGAAGCCTCAAAGTGGACACAACCCTACGAAAGCCATCTCAGGCGTTAGATGGTCATTTGCAAAACACACATCACCACAAACAGCAGTTCACAAGCTCCTCACAAGAAAGAGTGCCATCAACATCAGAGACACTGAGCTTCTCGCTCAAACTGGCTTTGGAGCAAGGGTTCCTTCTGCTGCCACCCAGGGAACTAGAGGAGGAGTCAGCATTGAGTCTTTGCATTTTAGCTTTGAAGACAAAATGATCCGTGGGAATGGCTTTGATCTGCAGTGAGTTGTAACATTCAGATCAGGAGCCCACTTTGGTGTCACAGCCCTGAGGGCGGCAGGTGAGGACAGAGGGACTGCATACTTTTGGCTTGTTTCCTTTCTCTTCATCAGTTAGAAATGTGACACTGTTAGTAGCAAATCTTATATCTCGTGTATAAAAACTAGGTACCTAGCGGTGTTTGAGTGATAATTCAAGAGAATTAAATTGCACTCATGTGACAGCTCAACCTCTGTAATGAGGTGCATTTCAGTAAACTGTTGACAGAAATGTCTGGAAGGTTGCTTTAATTCAGCAACATGTAACAACATGGGAAAAGCATTAGTCACCGAGATGAAGGACAAACAAGCAGTGAGGCCAGGGTTATTTTACATGAATACCTGACAACCTGAAAGGGTTTTTGTCACCTGCTCTATTCAGCCCAAGGCAGGCACAGAATAACTAGTGCCTGTTAGTGTGATGGACTTACCAAAGCTGTGGAAGGAACTGTCTTAAAGACGGCTGGGTGCAAAACGTGTCACAGAAATTTCTTTTCTTTTCAGTTCATGGAAGTGTGATCTTTACCAAGGAGATGATGGTTGAAATGAAGTTGAAAGAATGGTTCAAATCTTTTCAGATGACTTCACCAATATTTTCATTTTTTCAAATTCTTTGAGTTTGTTCCTATACGTTAAAAAAAATCTGTCTGCATATATATCTAGCCAGGTGTTGATCAGAACTAATATAAGGGTAAGGTTGACCACTGCCCAACTAAATGATATATTTTAATCAAAGGAAAGAAAGAAAATACAAGGAAAATGGAAGAGCAATTTGGCTTCCAGAGATGGGTGGCTCTAAGGAAAAAACACAGCAACTGTTCAGGAGCACTACAGATTTCCAAATGGCTATGGGGTACCCAGCTCTACCTGCTCTGGTCGTCCTTCCCCATGTCTAATCAGTCTAAAAATGTGAACTTACAGATGGAGTGCCGTAAAGGGAAACAGTGAGGAGAGAGACAAATGCCATCTTATGATATCTGGTGCCTAGAAATCAGTCTACATAACTGGATGCTTCAAAAGAAGGGACTCTGGGGTAACAAATGTACTGGAGAGTCCTGCTGGCTTGGCTAATTCCAACTACAAACTACTCCACAGACATTGAATTTGGCTTGGAAAGCAGAATGCAGCTTGCAAGTTTTCTTTGCAGTGAGTTGCCTTTCTGTCTTCACCACGACACGGCAGTTGTTCTTGTGAGTTTGCCTGTCCAGAACATACAGTGACTTGTTGCCAGCACCACCCGCCCCCAGCCCACAGGGAGAGGACAGGAAGACTTGCTAAGAAACAAATGGACCCTTACAGTTTTGGCTGGGCCCCTCCAGCAGAAATATTGTGACAAACTGAGCAAATCATTCATTGATTAAAAACTAAAATTTCAACCAGGATATGGAGCCCCAAAAATGTTGTGAGAGCATCTGAAGACACTGCCGAGGTGCCCGCATGACAGAATGGGCAGTGTCACAAAAGAGTCAGCTAGTTTTGAAGATAAAAGGGGGCTTCTCCTTCCTGCCTGATGGGGCTGCCTCTCACTGGGGCCTGGGTTCTTCCTGGAACTCTCTGAACTTTGTTTCCAGACTTGATGGTACTTGTATGACAATATGAAGTGAACCTTGTCCCAGCTTTTATTATTCACAAGGAATTTCCATCACGGCTCCTGTAAAGTAAATGGAGCCCGATTTTACCACACCACACTGTCAACACCTGCCACATTCAAGGCACGAAACATCCAATTTCTCTAAGTCCCAATCCAAGTGCTTTTTTAAACTTGCTGCGTTATCTGCAGATATCAGTTGTTAATACATCTAGAGGTAAAGTTGCAGGCTCAGGAGGGCTGGCCTAATCCAAGGCTGAATCAAATACCCCATAGGGCAATTAATCAAGTACCCTTGTAGGAAATTCCAGGGGAAGGATTTCAGCTCTCCACAGCCCAGCTAGGCTTCAGACAGCCAACCTGACGATTGGACCTCCCCTTTCCCCAACTAGGTAAAAATTGAGAGGTAGCTTCATAGCAAAGACCAGATATTCTTCTGGAATATTTTCACTTTACAGAGCAACACAAAATAAACAGTCAAGCAAGCTAGCAAGAGAGAAAGCAAAGCTATTTTAATTCATTGTTCAATGATTTTAATGAATTATTCCCAAGGTCTCATTGGAAAATACTTCTCTTTGCCCATGATGTGCATATCACAGCAGCTTAACTTCGGACCATATACACTTACAGGACTGTGCGAAACACCATCAGGTCAAATGGACTGTTACTGTGACCAAATGACACTCGATTCTCAAATAAGCACTTAATTGAAATAATTTAAAAATTAAAAATAAATTACCCAATTTTATCTGAGGTCACCTGAGCTATCTCACCAATTATTTTGGAAGGTTTATCAATGCTAGCAGCTTTGATATTGGACTGCTTATTATGAGACAGAAGCTGGGCTCACAAGCATTATGCAGTTTCACCTGCCATGACTTGTGCCTTCAGGAATGCTGTGCTATTTATTCTGCAGCACACGGAGAGGAGAAAGGAAGGCTGGAAGCCTACCTCAGCGGCTTCCTGTGTCTCCGTTAACTGTTTAATATTCTGCTATCCTCCTGATTCTGCTTATTGAACACAAACATGGCTTAACTTAGAAAGGGACAATTAAATTGAAGCAACAGGAGCCCAAAGGAGAATCTATTCATAGTAAAACCTACTTTCTTTTTTAGTAGAGAAAGTTGATATCAAGCAATCTGTGTACGGTAAGGTTTAGTACCAGAGGGGATTTTTCTGAAATAAGAAATTACTCTTCTAATATATTTGAATTTGCTAATAACAAGTGCTGGGGTGGCTCTGGTGGAAAAGGAACCCTACTACAGTGTTGGTGGGAATGTATACTAGCACAACCACGGTGGACATCAGTATGGAGACTCTTCAAGAAACTAAAAAGAGAAATTCCATTGACTCAGCTATTCCCCTCCTAGGCATCTTCCTGAAAGAGTTAAAGATTTTGTATTCCAGTGACATGTGCATACCCACACTGATAGCAGCACAACTTGCAATAGCTAAATCTTCGGAGAGGCTTGTATGTCCACTAGCAGGTAAACAGATAGGGAAAAGATGCTATTTATACACAGTGGAGTACTACTCAACATAAAGAAGGATAAATTAGAATCATTTGAAAGAAAATGGATGCGCCTTGGGACAATAATGTGAAGTAAAATGAACACAAGTTTAAATGTTCCATAGTTTCTCTCATATTGGAAACCTAGAAGTATAAATAAAGAGCAAAATAAAGGTATATAATACGAAACCCCAACTAGATCTTCTGCAAACAGAAAGAGGACCAAGATGCAGGAGGAGAAGGGAGAGAGGGGAGGAAAAGGGGAAGCAAAAAACATTAAGCTGTGTTAAATATACCAACTCTCCAGCAATGAATGTAATCATTATGGACTACAAACACATACAAATAAGTTTATTTGTTTTAAAAGAAGATGTAAAAAAAACAAATATATCTGAGTTTGCCTACCAAGACGTATTACAAAGATGTTAATATTGTTTAGCTAATAAATGTTGAAAATTTTAAGTCACTTCCAAAAGGAATAACTTACGGTAGATATACATAATGGAACACTTACTGTACAACCATTAAGAGGAAAGAAAGAGATGATGTGCATTAAGGTGATTCAGTAAGCAAGACACACTGTTAAGTAACTATCCACATGCTTACTGCTGTGTCTAGTGTGTTACCAATTATCTTTTTGAAGGACATATAAGCAAATGTGTTTTATCATGTGCATGAATTACTTCAGAGTGTTTCAATAAAACAACAGTGGTTCAATCAGTGTTTGTAGTCCCAGACGATAATTAGAACCCACGGCCATGCTACTACAGAGGCACTGGACTGGGAATCACATATGGATTTCAATTGACTCTGTAAGACTAGCTGGATTCCATGGTGTAAGGGCTTCACCTATCAGTCACAATACGATATCCTCTTAAGGGAAGTTGCTAGAATGGTGTCTGCTGGGTACCTCACAGGTCCGTAACGGACAGATGCAATGAGTACATAGTCTGACATTCTCTAAAGTGTAACACAGGAAGGGATTACTGTTATCATCATCATTGCTGGCACAGTTCTTCATTAGTGAGGCGGGCTCTGGTTCGCACCAGGAAGCCATGCAGTCAGAAAGGAAAGAGACAGTGTGAACCATTAGACCAGCTACCTCAAGCCGACTGGCCACATACATGCAGAACAGCCACCTCACCTGGTACCACGTCTCTACCGCTTTGCAACCAACTATGAAAACATTTATCATTTAGTGAAAAGGAATATACTTGGGTGAGTTGTTGCAGAAAAGGGGAAAAGAGAAAGGCCACTGGTGAGATAAGAGAACCAGTCTTGTCCCTTTGAAGACAAAGGGATGAGTAGAGAAGAAAGTACAACCACTGAGATCGGAAAAGGACCAGGAGCTCAGCAGCGTGGTCCTCCACATTCCTCATTATTAAAACAGGAGATGGTGGAGGCACGATTTCAGGTAGGGGAAGCTGGTAAAAGGGCTTAAGTACAACATTCAGAGGGTCTTTCAAGAAAAAAGGGGAGACAAGGAGAGTTACAATGAAATGGAAAGAGAATCACAAGACTCAAAGGGCCTCCTAGGAATAAGAGGAGGAGTTTGGGGCTAAGGATGTAGTTCAGTGGTGGAGAGATTGCTTGGCAATCCCTAGCCTGATTATGAGCCCTGCTAAGTGAAAAATGGAGACTTTCTGGCTGCCACTGACATGGGGTGAGCTCTGGTCCAGGCCCACAGGTCCAAGGGACAGGGACCCCGGCTGACTTCTCCCAAATGGGTGCTTGGTCATTAAAGTTCAATGCACCTGAATGTTAGACTGAGCTTGCAAAGGCAACTCTAGCACATTCAGCCCAGTGGATTGATTATCTGCAATCAGCAGGAATTTTCCTAGGAGAAGTGCAAATTGCTCTCCCTGGTACTTGACCCCTCCAAACCATAATGATAATGGCTGCTGGGTTGCAGGCTGGGCTTAGGAACAGCCCAGAGGTTGGTGCCCTCCTTGCAATAAGGCTACTGAGCAAAGGACTGCATCCACCTGACTGTGACAAATCACTAGTCCAACTGCTCATCGGTACACAGCAGTAGGTCTTCTGCAATATCACCAGGGCAGATAACACCATTCCTTCCCCTCAAAAGAAACTTTTAAATCAAGAATAAAAATAAGTAAACAAAAATCTACATCTGCATATTTTTGGTAAGAGATGAAAAAGGTTCAGTTTTAATCACATGAATGATAAATCAAATATCAAATTTAAAACAATGAACTACAAAGAGCCTCCTCGAAGTCACTCCACATTGATAAATTAGTAATGTATATTAAATTATTCATACCTTCTTTCCTTCGAACTATAATGATATACTGTACACAGCACTGATAATTTACTTAGGCTGAGCCCATTCATTTAATTACGCTGCTAAACTTGCTAGGCCAGTTGGTCATCATGAGAGTTTCCAGGCAAGCTAATCACAAATATATAGAACATGTCCCTTATTGTCCCCAGCGGCTAAGTGCTAAAATGCTATTTAGTGTTCAGAAGGTTAATGTCCTGCTTATGTAAATTGTCCAATTTAACATTCAGCAGCAGTATCATAAATTCTAGCTCCAGGATTTCATTAAACGTATGTTCAAACTAGTTGACCTTAAAGGTTAACAAGCACAAGTTAAACAGGACAATTATTTCACTCACTTCTTATCAAGAGACTGAAGCATACTAGCCACTTAATAGCTCTGCATAGTTCACAATTAGAATTCTTATAAGGCCCCCTCTGATACAGCTGCAGGTCATGAATTTTCATAAGGATGTCAGATAATAACTATTTATCGGCACTTGTTTTTCTTTCTTATAAACTTAAACTTTGATCTTAACATTCAATTAGAAACGATTCCGTAGAGAAAGAGTAGGCGAGTCAAGGGGCTAGCGTTCGCTTTCTTTTGAGGTCTGCATGAAGATTTAAAACCTGGCATCTGCACTGTCATTAGCAGAGATGGATGTAGAAGCCAGAGGCTTAAACGCTGGGCTCCGGGCAGGTGTTGGTCCACCACTGAGTTACTACCCTGCTTATATCTTTGGACATTCAGCTAAACTGGACTGTCTCCTTTAAAGGCCCCCTAAATGGCCTGTTCACTTACTGGAGAAGCTGCATCCTCCTTTGCATTTCTCTTACTGCGTGCTTTAATATGATACAATTACTGAGGCGTCCTTTTCCTAGCCAGCCCTGCTTTGTTCTCGTTGTCCTTGGGCACTGGGAAAGGATGAACAGAAGTCCAGCAGGGGCGGCCACTGCCCTGCTGCCCACAAGCCGGGGTGACACAGGAAGGAAGCCCGTGTGCTGACAATTCCAAGTGCTTCTCGCTGAGGAGGATTGAGCTGCGGCTTTGGGGGAGACATTAAATCGGTGATCACACGCCAGCAAAATCTCCGCAGTTGACAATCACCGACCCTGGAAAGGCACAGGCAGCCCTAGCTCCTTGCAGCTTCAACTGTTCATCTTGAATGCTATTTGGAAGATAAAGCATCAAATAAGAGCAAAGGGGATTTTATTAATAAATCATGAACTGAATTTCCACTAGGAGCTGAGCTGGAGCGGAATGTGTCATAATTGTCTACCGGTACATTTATGGGTGCCTGGTATTTTTTGAAATTTAAAAATAATCAAATGTAATGACAAAAAGAAAAGGAAAGGGAAGCAGACAGATATTAAATCTACCTGGTGTGCTCCTCACTCTGCTGTTCTTATTCCCCTGAGGTTACTTATTGTTAGGAGCCGTTTAAGGAAATAATATAAGGAAGAAAAATTTTCTAGCATGAAAAAATGTGACAGTGTTTTATATCCCCTTGTGTTGCTCTTCATCCAAACTTCATCTTTTGAATATTGGCTTCAAATCCTGCCTGAAAGGGGACATAAATAAAGTGAAATGGCTAATGGACTAAAAACACTTATGATCAGGTTTTCATAACTAGCATTATTGATAGCTTCAGCTGCACAGGCACCAGCATATCCTGCAATATCCATTTCTAAAGTAAGATTTAGAGCCCTATTTGCAATAAAAAAAAAAAAAGGCCTGCGCATGCAAATAAAGAATGGAGAAGAGAGGCCAAGATGGTGGTCTGCAGAGAGAGAGAAAAGACCTCCTCTAACCCAAGCCCCCAGCTGACCACCAGGACTCAGAACACACAGTGATTCTCAGATTTCTGACAAGGCTCTGGCAGGGTCTTAAAGGATGTGAGTCAAGCCTTTCGTTTGGAAATGCTCACCTCTTCCTACTTACGGGCATCAGTGTTTAAACTGAGTGTGCATATAGGTCTGTGCACTAAAGACAGTAACAGGATTCTCCTCTAAGAACCTCACACAGTGAAAATAAGGAGGCTGGCAAGAGGGATTTGCCTCCATGGTGTTTTCTTTTTGAATTGCCGGGAATTTCCCTCCTTCAAATCTCTCTTAGCAAGGACAGTAGCAGAAAAGCTTTTCCGGTGTCCAGGAATTTGTTTTGATAAAAATAAAATTCTTATAAATTATTCTATTTTTTAAAAAATTTTAGGTTGCAATAGGAAGATATTAATTAATCCAATAGCATTTTATCTGCTTCTGCTATTTAGACTTAGGTTAATGGAAGTAATTTTTACCTGTTTTAGTTTCTGTATTTCCCATGTCAGTACAATTTTATTTTTCTTCAAAATCTGGACTTCTAAAAATTATCCTAATAAAAAATTAAGTAAACAGAATGGATAAACTGTAAATTATGGCATTCCTAAATTAAGTTAATTTGAAAGAACATAAGATTTAGGGGATTGGCATAGCTACTCGTATTTACAACTTCTATTACAGTTGGGTCCCTACCCTCAGGATAGAATCTATGAAAATACTGAAATTTCTGTATCCCATCCACCTTATAAATATACATTAATATTAGAGATTACAACCTCTCTGTTCTAAAGAAAGTGAGAGGTTTTAAGTTACATAAAACACAATAGCAAAGTTTTTCTTCCTTCTTTCAGAACCTCATGGCTCTGAAATTATTACCAAGAAAGGTGTTTTACATAAGGAATTAAATAGGGACTTCAAACAAGAGTCTATGAATGTTCAGTACTTATCTCGGTTCTTTCTTTTGTCTAAATATGTGTGGAATAGAAAACAAGGGGTAAATGATAGGCAAAGGAAGGATAAACAATGACAGCAAAGTTGTCATCAATGACAGGGTTACACAAACGGTAACAAAAATATATAAATCAAACAATGGATTACAGTGAAAGACATCTTGCCACTCATCCCCTCTAAATTCTCAACCGCTCTTCAAGCACAGTTATCCCATTGTTCTTGCGACTTCCTAAAACAGTTCTGGACATTCTCTTTTAAGAATGTCTTCATGACATGTGATCAAAGATATGGTGAAGGCAGCTGCCACGTGCCAACTAACAGAGAGGCGGGCTCATAAAAACATCATGCTGTCTCCTCATCCACAGCACCTCAAGACCTCTGCTCTTCCCCAAAGTCAAGCCAAAGTGACCATAAAGGCAAACATCTTTCATCCACTCAGGACAACGATGAGGCACCCAGGACAGCACAAATAAAGACACTCAGGAAAGAGAGGACTTACAGAACTGCTTCAGAAAGTGACAAGAACGGCGGGGTGAGTGTGTTCAAAGTGCGGGGGAGAATTCTGGTAGGGAATTAATGGTAACGTGTCTTTTACCATAATCATTTTTTCAGGCAAGCACTCAATCGCTAAACTGCATCCCTAGCTCTGTAATAATGTTTTAAAATGTACACAGTCGACAAATTTTCAGATCATACTCTGTAGCCCAGAAGCATGCCAGTTCTCACTGCTGACACAGACACGAGCACAGAAGCCCTGAGTGAGAATTGAGAGGGTGCTGGCGATGAGTGGACAAGTGCAGCATTCTGCTGGCCACCCACTCCACCACTCCCACCTCCTGAGCCACAGGGAGAGGCCACAATTCAAACCCAAAGCCACCCTGCAGCGGTTAGTTTGGATTGAGATAGCATCCACTATGGGAGGGATAGCTCCAATGACCTGAGCAAGTCGTGCACCAGCTAGGATTGTGAGTCCCAGATGACGCGGGAAATGGCTAAGACAAGGTGAAGATAAAAGGCGGAAGGCACTCGAATGTAAGAGTTCAGTCCCAGAGGGAAGGAGGCGGTTAAGGGTTGAATTGTGTCCCCCAAGAGATATGCCACGGTCTTAAACCTCAGTCCTTGGAAATGTGATCCTATCTGGAAAAGGGATCTTGGCAGCTGACATCACAATGAAGTGAGGTCACGTGGTCAGAGTGGCCCGAAATCCAATTACTAACGTCCTCATACAGAGAGAAAGGCTCGGGGACCCTGAGATGGAGAAAATGCCATGTGATCATAGAAGCAGAGATGGGAGTGATGCAACTAAAAGCCAAAGAAAACCAAGGATTCCTGACTGATACCAGAGATCAGGAGAGGGGCATGGACCGACCACCTTCTCCCTCGGGACCTCCAAGAGGAGCTAACTCTGCGGACATCTTAACTTTGGACTTTAAATTTTCACAACTGTGCAAAAATAAATTTCTGTTGTTTAAAGTCACTCAGCCTGGGGTGCTCTGTTACCACAGCCCTGGGAAACCAAGGTGGAGGCAAACAGATACCTGACCTACTTTTGTCTTTGCAGTTCCCACCACAGCCCCTTAGACAGAACTCTGCCAGACTCTAGTGCTCTCAGAATGGATGCACTTATTACTCCCCATGCAGAGAAACACCACACAGAAGTCTTGACATCTTCTCTCAAAGTGGATATGCTTCTCAGTTGATGATTCCAAAAACAAGGTTTGATTCTCTTCTAGTTCTTCAGAATTGGGCTCTTCTCTCACGTCCATCTCTAAAGACAGTCCTGGCTCTGATCACGATCTCTCATCTTCCAAAGATCTACAACAACCACATTTCTGTGGGCACGCTATTTAGGACGGCAGAAGGGGCAAGCAGCACTGCTACACTTGGAATTTTCTACTTTAAGATTTAGACTTAAATTTAAGTTCTATTGGTGGAGAGAAAATGTATCCAACATTTCCTTCTATCTTGCTCCAGCCAACATGTCAGCATCTCCTCATAGGGTCACTGTTTGTCAACTTTTCAGACAAGTCTTTGCATGGTATTTATTAGTTTAGGGGTTATCACAAGGGATGAATTTCAGGTAACAACTATAACTCACAACTGCAAGTCAAAAAGAAAGAGGTTTGGAGTTACAAGTAGTAGAAGGCTGCATCAAGTTTCTAGTGTACATGACTTGTCTCCATTGGATTGATGTGCTTGACTAGGGTTGGATGTCTACCTATCAATTATCTATATCTATCTACCTATCAATTATCTACCTCCATCCAACAGGCTAACAGGAAAGATCTCTCTTACTTAAATTTGTGTTTAACGTTTGTAAAGATAAAACACATCTTTAAAGAATTCCCCTTGTGCTCTGGAAGTTCCCCTCTGTGATAAGATAACATGAATGGGATGCTCTGTCCTTAGCACACAGACCAAGGAGGCTCACTGAGGAACTAGCCTCTTGGAATCTTCCAGAAGATTCCAAATTGCTGAATGGAGAAAGAGAAATGAAGAAGCATGAGTCGTGACTGCAGACGTGGAGGGCTTTGCCCCGGCATCAGTAAAGTGATGACTGATGTGCCCAATGAAACCTGTCCGTGGGGCCTGGGATAAGTATCTACTTCTTCAAATGTGCAGCACTGACCCAGTCAGGAGAACATGATGTCACCAAATGGATAAAATAAGGCACGAGTTACTGACTAAAAAATGGGCAGATCTAAACCACTACCTGAAAAAGAATTCAAAATAACTGCATAAGGAAAGTTCAGCAAACCTCAACAAAGTACAGAGAAACAATTATGTGACATGAGGAAAACAATAAATAACCAGAATGGGAAACTTAGTAAGGAATGAAATAATAATGATAAAACCAGACAGAAATTCTGGAGCTGAAAAATACAATGAACAAAATAAAAGTGTAGTAGTGTGCATCAATACCAGAAATGATCAAACAAAAGAAAATTTCAGCACTTAGCCATGTCCACTTCAACCCTTCCAGAACTGGTATCCAACAGCCTTCTCCCAGTGGCTGACTGCCAATGTTGAAGATTTAAAATCTGAAGTCTCACTCCTACCCAGGATTTCAGACAACATTTAGCAATGAGTATAATAAGAAATGGGGTGGAAATTGGGCCAGGTCTCCCTGAGAAAGACTTTCCTTTTTGTGTGTTCATGTGTGGTACTGGGGACTAACCATAGAGCACATATACTAAGCTACATCCCAGCCCCTTTTTCTTTTGAGACAGGGTGTCCCCAAGTCACTAAATTGCCCAGTCTAGGTTTAAACATGCAATCTCCCTGCCCCAACCTTCCAGAGTGCTAGGATTATAGGTATGCTCCGCTGCATTTAGCTGGAAGTGACTTTTAAGGTCACATTTAGATGATGGGCAGGAAGAGTTGTTAGCAAAAGAGCATGTTCTTCAGAATAAAGAGTGCACACAGGCCAAGAAATGAGAAAGAAAAAAGCAAATTTGTGACAATAAAATCAATCCAGCATGACTGGAACATAAGTCAGAGATGTGGGGCAGAACGATCCAAGAAGAGTTTTAGGGTGGGCAGGGGCTAGGGCCCAGAGGTTTTCAATCTCAGTCTGTTGATATTTGGGGTTCCATAATTCTTTGTTGTGGGGTTCTGTCCTGGGTCCTGAAGGGTACTCAACAGTGTTCTCAATAGATGCCAATAGCCCACCCCAGTGTGACAAATCAAAAATGTCCCAGATATTGTACCCTAGTGAAAAAACTCTCTGGGACTGAGAAATACTGAACTATGAGGGAATCACAGGGTCATGCAGACCGCATATGGGTTTGGACAGAGATGTAAAGGAGATTATTATGCTCTGGCAGGCATTTTAAAAATCCCTCCATCTCTGAATCCAAGCAAGAAGGTAGCTGAGGGTTCTTTGCAGAGTCTGCTGGACAAAGGGTGGAGGAATGGATTGAGTGACTGCAAATGATGGAGAAAGGCTGACAGACTTGAGTTGTGTTAGAAGGTAGAACATGGGTAGCATTAAGAGTCTTTGTGATCTTGTTCCAGGTTCCGATTTATCTTGCCCTGCTGATTTTTCCCCAGGCCTTGGGCCCTTCAATGTTTTAAAACTTCTGATGTCAACTGATTACATGTTTTCCTCACATTCAGGAAATGGCTTTCCTTAATACTTACAGAGGGTAATATCTACTCTGCTCTTTCTATTAAGGTTGACCTTGGAACTCTTCCTGCTCTGAAGGACATTGTTTGCATTTCCTTTTGAAGCAAACCCAGGCTACATGTGCCTCTTTTGGCTTTCTGTCTGTTTTATTTTCTAGTTTCAGAACTACAAGAAACTTGTCAAAGCAGTTCCTATCACTCCATTAATCTCTATTTGAAAAGCAACACTTAGGGACACATCCCAGGTTCAGAGGAAAAAATATCATTGTTGAGTCAAACCACACCATGAGCAGCTGCTGAAGTCAACAGAATGGCCTTCTGGTTATCACACAGAAAAATCAACAACAGTCAGAATATATTTATTACCCTACTTAGTGGGTTTCTGCACAATCTCATTATGCCCACCCTCACACGGTACAAGGCCTCTTCCATTAGTAAAAGAAGGAACAAAAGGTCATAGCTTCCCTGGAACTTCTATCCACTAATTAGAGAGACCCTTTACTAGAGAACCTAATTGGGCCATTACTGAATCTCTCTACAAAGTGAAAAATATACAATTTCATTTGTATTGGTTTTCCTGTAAGACACAAATCATCCATAAATGTTCAAGGAATAGCAAGAAGATTAATGATGAGTTTTCTAAAATTCCTGGGGATTCTATTAATACTCTTCATACTAAAAAAGAACTGATTTGGCCAAGTGTCTATTTGGGACTGTTTCTTTCTGATCTAACACTATTCTAAATATCTAGTTTTACAATACCTGCTACAATTTAAATATGATATATTCCTTCCAAGATTCATGCTCAAATTTAATCCCCACTGTGAGGTATTAATAAGTTAGAAGCCTATTCCAACTACGTGGTTTAGAGGTGGAGCTTTGGGGAGACGATTAAGATTAAGTAAGGTCATCAGAGTGGGGCTCCATAATTGGGGATTATTGGCTTTACAAGAGGGAGGTAGGCCTGAAAGTGTAACTCTGCAGTACAGCATGTGTTTAGCATGCCCAAGGCCCTGGCTTCAATTCCCACCACAAAAAAATCTCCCCATGTGATGTTCCACACCACCTCTCTTGACTCTACCAGCAAGGAAGAAATCAGCAGGTGCAGACCAGAACCATACACCTAAATAAAACTATTTGCTTTACAGTTTACTCAGCCTATGGTATTAGCAATAGAAAATGAACTGAGCCAATCATGAGCTGTCCTCAATGATGAGCTCAGGAGATGGTATTGCCATTGAAACAAAAACTCTTCCCTTCTACAAGGACACTGAGGTTTCCTTAAAGTTAGCAGTGTTCAGCCGGGCATGGTGGCCCACGCCTGTAATCCCAGCACTCAGGAGGCTGAGGCAGGAGGATCACTGTGAGTTCAAGACCAGCCTGGGCTACACAGTGAGTTCCAGATCAGTCTCACTACATAAATGAGACCCTGTCTCAAAAAACCAAAAGAATAAAAAATAATAAAGTTAGCAGGGTCCAGGAACAATGTAAAAAAGACCTCCTCCAAAAGGCTTGTGAGTATATACATGCAATGGCCAAGTCAATGACACCCAGTACAACATAAAGCTGTAGGTGTATATCTGTGTTAGAAGTTCTGAATCTGCCTTTGGGTCCCTGGGAACCATTTCTTTCACAGAAATATTTCCTTCTTGGAGATGAAACTATTAAATTATTTGACAAATTCCAGTATCTTCCTTCTGTTTCTCTCTTTTCTGTGCAATGATAAGGTCCTAGTGTAACAATTTTGATGGTATCAAAACCCAATATTGTGTAGTTTCTTAAGAACATTACAGTTTGCATTTTCTACTTTCATAGGAATGAGTGCATTTCAAATGATGAAATGAAGAAAACTTTAAAAAATATTAGAAGAGCAAAGAAGCAATGTGCCGTAGTTAACTTTGAAAACATTGGTTGTGATAATGTCTATTTTTCTTCTGCTGTGAGAAGGCCTACAATTACGCTTGACCAAACCCATGCCTATCTCCATTTTTCTTAAGGAAATTTCTCATCATCAGTCACAACTCCCCAAGACAGTGGAGTCCAAGAAACTGAAAAGAAAATATTTTGTAGAGGATGCGAAGTAATCTTCTGGCATGGAAGGACAATTTTTTTGGCATGGAAGAAAGAATCAAATCGAGGGTGGGAGAATGAACACTGATAGACCCTCTTTGTGGCCTCCCGCATCTCTTCTACAAGTCAGGCCTTTAAGACATTCAAATTCTATGGATAAAAGAAATAAAATCTGCAAGATTACATCTTCTCATCTTCTGTGACTTCAGTATGATCATAACAAGCAACAGAAATACAAATCCTCTTGCTAAGAATGAGCAGTTTACCTTTTAGTGATCACTTCCCTAACCTCTTTTTCCATCTGAGTTCTCTCACCAGACTTGTGATGTATTGTGTTTGTTTTCTGTTTTGTTTTGTTTTTCTGTGTGTTTTTTTTGTGGTACCAGGGATCAAACTCGGGTCCTGGTGCTTGCGAGGCAGGCCACTGTTGTGATGTATTGTGATCACTTCCTGTCCAGGTTCAAAACTGCTTTAAAAATAGAAATGTTTAAAGCTCTCCACTGGACAATGAGTATTCTGATCAGGGTGGAAACTAAGACATTCTGACTTCCAGTTATTGCCCATCTGCGAGTCAGAGATCTGAAAACGGAATCCTTCTCTTCACAGGCAGAGCAGCTCAGGACCAAGTGGTACAAACACTATATCTACCACACCTGTGGGTGTAGCTGGTTCATCCAGTTTCCCAGGCAGCGTTTTAGAAGATAGAGAAGTGTCCAGGAAACAGTGCTTGCCCTCAGGAAACTTAGCATTAAAAGTGTCTGCCAAGTCTGGCACTGAAGCCCGATTATAATGTGGCATGAATAAGCTGTGAAACTTTTAGCCTAAACTTTCACACTTTACTCACTGGACTGTCAGAAGAGTGAAGATGTATAAGTGCTTCAGGGGTAATCTTTTAGATTCCTTTTTGTGTGGCTTTGGTTTGGTGAAAGCAGAATCATACCATTTGGCACCCAGAAGGTATAGAGATTGTTATAATAAATGAGTTCCTCTAAATTAGGACTGCTGAGTAACCACCTACAGTTCTACCAGCAGCTGTATGAATCAGCCAGGGGCCAATCTCTCTCCTTTCCCTGTTATACTTTTCTCTCAGAACGATTCTGTGTTCAACTGCTCCCATTTCAACAAAATAAACTTTGGAGAGCATGAAGAATATGGCATGTTTGTTTGCTGGATGAAGTAGAACACATATGCATTCGCCTCTGCACAGTAAGAAAAGAATGCTGTGATCCGTTTAGTCCTGTGGGAAATATGCAAGGAAAAATGTTGACTTACCTAAAAGTGCAGCTGAGTTATTTTGAATATATTCAAACACATTCTTAGCCAGGTGTGGTGCTGCGTGGCGATAATCCCACCACTCTGCCAGGCTGAGGCAGGCAGGTTGAATTAAAGCCCAGGCCAGGGAGTTTAGTGACTTAGCAAAACCCCATCTTGAAATTAAATAAAAAATTGATTTTCTTTAAGCAGGCTGGGGCGTTCTAAGGCCGTGAGTTCAATCCCTGGTGCCACCAAAAAAATAAAAAGAAAGAAAGAAAGAAAGACGAGAGAGAGAGAGAGAGAGAGAGAGAGAGAGAGAGAGAGAGAGAGAGGGGGGAGGGGTAGAGGAAGGGAAGGGGAGGGAAGGGAAGGGAAGGGAAGGGAAGGAAAGAAAGGGAAAAAAAGACAACTATATTGATGTGTACAGTGTACCTATTACAGATGTTTCAATTGTATTGAACTATCCAATCCCTTTCCAATTTCACTTAAAAATAGCAAGTGTATTTTAAAATGAAGACAACTTAGCAGGCCACACCATGTACTCATTCTAAAGGTCACTGCTTTCGCATTATATCTAGCAGAGCCTGACACAGGATTGTGCGTGGTCTGACAGGAAACAGCTTTTACTGCTACTGAGAAGCAACTTGGCAGTGTAAGCCAGGGTGTGAGGTGACACTGGTGGTGTCCAGTGGGAAACCAAACATACACATGCTCCTCAGCCCTGTGTTGTACCACACTAGGGGACTCTGGGCTAAACAAAGATTGCAAAGGACCCAGAGTCTCCTAACATAACATGCAAAATTGTCAGTAGGACCCAGTCTCATCATATAATATCCTAACTGTTCAAAATATGATTTAAAATCAATCACTCAAGGTCTTTATTCCCTTTGTTGTGTGTAACAACACACAAAAAATTGTGTATTTGAGGCTGGGTTAGTCACTTAGTAGCTGTCTCTGTTATCAGATTGGCTGAGGTGGAATTGTAATGCTCGGGTACAAGTAACCATTTTTGAGAGAGACCACATTTACACAGCTTTTGTTACAGTATATAGTTGTAGTTATGTTATTGCATTAGTTATTAACTTCTTACTCTGACTCATTTATAAATTAAACTGTATCATGGGTTTGTAAATTCTGGGAAAACATAGTGTATATAAGATGTAGTACTCTCTGTGGTATCAGACATCCACTAGAGGTCTTGGAACATGTTTCCTAAAGAAGAGGATGGTCTACTGTAATGTATATACTCAAAACTCTACAAGCATATCAGAATAGCATCCTAAAAAATGTCCAAGTAACCTACAGGGAAGTAAGAAAACAGAAACAAAGACACAACAAACAACAAAATCAAAGGGAAAGCAAATTGCAACCTTAAAACCCTTCCATACCATCGTTAATTCAAATATAAATGGTCTAATTAAACTAACTGAAAGACAGAGATTGGCAGGCCAAGCTAACAGTATTCACATCTCTAGTACTGGGGACCCTTGAGACGTTACCAGAAACTTCTGCAGTAAGCTCCAGTCTCCTGCTCAATGTACAACTCAGGCCTGGTGGGAGGGGGGACTAAAAGACAAAACTAAGAGAGACAGAAAGCAAGGAGCCAAGAGAGCCAATGCTGGTGTAATCAAAAAGCCACTGGTCAGTCCAAGCCACTGATTGCTATCAGTAATCAATTGAGGTATAGGTGAGCTACATGCAAGGGCAATACTTCATTCAAGGATGCACAGTTATGAAGTTTCTATGGAAATTAATGTAAGTAAGGGTTGTAAAAGACAAGACAAAGCATTCTTGAGTTAGGAATAGAAGAGACAAAGTATATGGCTGTAATTAGAACATTGTCCTTCTAGTTAAGAAGGTTTTAGCTGCGGGAATGGGATTTGGGTTCAAGTTACTCTAACCTCAACACATAGGCTTTGGCTGACTCATTTCTCATAACAAGCCAATTGTGGGGCTAACTCTTTGCAGCCCACAGTGCTTTCGGCCTGCTTTGGACATAATCAATATTACAGTCTCCTGCACTCTAGAAACTCATTTCAAATTAAAACATGGGTAAGCCTAAAATAAAAAGATGAAAAAAGATATATACCACCAGATAGGCAGATAGACAGACAGATAGAGATAGAGAGATAGGAATGGTTATATTAACATCAAACAAACCAGACTCCAGAGAAAAGAAAAACCACTAGAGTTAAAGAAAAACATGCCCCATAAAGGGATTAATCTTCCAGGAAGAACTTAACAATCCTAAATACAAAATACATGAAAGAATAACTGAAAGAGCTGAAATCATGGCTCCGGCCATCTCACTTCTTTCTGAGCTGTACTGTGTTTACCTATAAAATGGAAATGTTAGATGTCTAGGACACTGCCTGGTACACAGCAAATGCTAGGTACATGGAGCACTGGAAATTGAGTCTCCAATGGCTACACGACGAGCCTGACCAAAGGCTTCCACACACCCCATCTGCCTTCCCATCGTGGCAGCCCACAACTCAGGCTGTGACCCAACAGATAGCACAAGGCTGCACTGGGCAGCATCTTCAGGAAGTGGCCCTATAAACTGGAGAGGAGATACAGGAACCCAGCAGCCACCGGCCTCAGTAGCACAGCCTCTGGCCCTCACAGTGAGGACTTCCAAGGGCACTAACTGTGTCAAAGAGAGCCATGGACAATTCATAAACCCCTGAGATAGATAAGATCATCCCCACTTAGCAGGATAGCAAACTAAAAAAGATTTACCCATGCTGTGTGGAGTGGTGGAAAGCAAGTCTCACCCCAGGCTAGAAGCCATGGGAGCTGCCAACAAGAAAGCATCTGGGACACAGGGATGTGTTTAATTCTGTGCATCTAAGGAAGCCTGAAGCTGTTCATTTATTTGTTCAGTCAGTGGTTACTAAACATCTAAAATGATAGCTATCAGATACTTCTAGGGGCCACAGCAGGAGGCATTTCTCAGGATATCTGGTCTATCATGAAACCAAGGCATTTCTTGATTTTTTAGTCCTCATTGCCAGGGCTTTTCCACCTCCATTTCATAGAACTCTTGAAAAATTCTCTAATAATCTCTACTCTGAAAAAAATCTAATTCTATCCTCACCTAGCAAGACCTCAATATATCACTTAACAAAAATAGTTTTTACTTTTGGAAATAATTTCCCCTCTTTCTTTCCTAATTTCATACTTTTTTCCCATCTGTATATTTCATATGCTATCTCTTCTACCTCTGAATACTAACATTCTTCCCAACGACTGGATTTTGGCTTTTCTTCTGGGTTGTTTCAGCTGCTTGAACCCCTGGGTTTGTGTAAGGAAGGAAAACGCTCTCCAACCTCAGGTCCCCTGTTCTTTCTCTTCTTAGAAAACCTTCCCCATTCTAGGCTTTAAAGAACACCAGACTGGTACTTTCAAGTACTATACTTTGCAACTTTAGTTCTAACCTCTCACTTGAGGTAAAAAACATTTAATTAACATCTGATATGTTTCAACGGACTGAATGCAGTGTCCTGCGTCCTGTCCAAATGTGTAGGCTGAAACCAAAAACCCACTGTCAGGAATCAGGAGGACGCATCTTTAGGGTCCAGAAGGCGAGCCTCCTTGTACACGTATGAGACCTCAGGGAGCTCCATCCCGCTTTCCACCATGTGAGGACACAAGGAGAAGACAGTGGTCTACAAGCTAGGAAGTGGGCCCTCAGCTGATGAGGCTCCCATGGTGCCCACACCTTGGACTCCCTAGCCTTGTTAGCCTGTGTATCTATGAGAGACAAACTTCTATTATTTACAGACCACTCCATTTGCCTGTTCCGTTATGGAAGCCTGAAGAGACGAAGGCAGATATCAAGACCTCAGACCTAACGAGTACACAGAGAAACTTCAGCTTTTCCCACACAGCGATTTCACCTCTGCCTTTCTGGGCCCAGGAAAGAGCACCACCAGCGGCCTGGCTGTTAAGCGAAGCACCTAGATGTAACTGTCCTTGTATTTTTCTTTTCGCCTCCCTTACTGCAGCTGACACAGCAACAACTGTTTGTTTTCACAAATAAATACAACTGAGATTTTGTCATTGTTAATTTATCTCTTCCCTCATCCAAGCCACCACGCTGCCTCACCGGATGGCTTCTCCTGCAGCCTCCTCCCTCGTCTGGGCCTGTGCACTCTGGCCTTCAAGTTCACTCCAGTGTGTACACGGCTTCCCCTGTTCGCTCTGCTCTGCTCTGCTCACGCTGCCCTGTGCTCCTCAGAAGGGCTTGCTGGCTTCTCCTGAAAACTTCCCCAGATTCTCACATGGCCTTCCGCATCACCACACTCATGTCCCAGTTCCAAGTCAGCACTGTCGAGCATCTCCAACCTCTACCCTGTCTCACTCCGGCTACTGCGTGTCCTGAGCCTTTTTCTATTCTGTTACTCTGCATTACTGAGTTCCTGCTACCACTGTCTGCAGCCAGCTATTTTTGTACTTACTTATTGTTGCCTCGCTCACATAGAACATAACCACAAGAAAGGACTTTATCTGTCTTGGCAGGAATCCCTAATGTGGAAGACAGAACTTGGTATAAGTATCTGTTGAATGAATGAATTGGCGAGGAAGACTGGACCACTAGACACACAGTCTCCTGTGCTGGGCGATGTATGTGTTCAACTTCAGAAGGCTGAAATGCAAAGGCTGATCTCTGGAAGCTTCTTTCCACTGTGCCTCTTCTATCAGGGACACATAGGCTGGGTGGGAAGGACGCAGCAGCTTCTCATACACAATTCATGATGCACTTTCTTCCAGCAGAAATCAAAGGGTGGCTGGAGCTATGCAGAACACTTTACTTTTGTTTGCTTGATCATACCGAAATGCTGGGCAAGTCTTGTCACTGCTGATGAATATTGCCTAGGATACTGCCACCTCCCGAAGCAAAGTGGGTTTTTAACGGAGATGTTTTATGCAAGGTAGAATATGTCTCCTTGATGCATGAGAGTATCTGTCTCACTAATGCAGGCTCTGAGACCAGGAGTCCAACAGTAATTTGTTCAAATGAAATAAAGCCTATTAGTTTGCCAGTATTCACCTGCTTTGTTGTTTAACACCAGCCAGGTGATATAATCTGTCCTTTTCTTGCATACAGGGATGTTTCTGAGCAGCCAATCAAAGAGAGCACAAAGGGCCCTGACTGCTCAGGAATAATGAGGCTGCTGCCTGCGTTTAATTATACCAGTGCTAGAGGAGAGTAATGATAACAAGAAAAGATATCCTCTTTGAAAAGGTGCTCCAAAGGATTTAGAAACATGTATCTTTAAAGCAGAAGTTACATGAGTCAGAAGGAGATGTATGAACAGGAGTCTGGAATGCTTGGACTCGGGACACAGCTTTATTTTTCCCTTAGAGAAAACCATTTCCTGGACGAGGCACATGGAAGGTTAATGCTAGTAATTTCACCTGTCCGAAGAGGAGGCAGAAAATGCTGTGCACTCACAGGCAACCGCACTGAGCCCCTTTCCCACGGAGGAGGGTTATATCTTCTTAGCTGTCCCCACTGCCATTCTACAAAGGAGAATCAGTGCTCAAATTTATACTCATTCCACACTATTAGTATTTTAAACATGTTTAGCTTAGGACAAAACAAACACATAATTATGAGCTGCAAGTTACTATTAGTAGCTATCTTTGAAATGGCTTGAATTTCCGCCAAAGGGAAAATGGTTTGGGGAAACAAAATGCTTGGAAATGTTTTTCATCGGAGCACGGAAGTGTCAGCTGAAAGTTGCTCAGTTGGACCTTTTCATTTTTAAATATAAGGAACATGAAACCCCTTTCTCATTTTTAAAGCTAAAGCAACTTAACCAAGGTCACATTATGTAACTAGTGCAATGATTTTTTGGATGCAAGGAACAGAAAATCTGACTGACTGCAAATCGGTCTACACACCAGTCCCGTTTATCTTACTAACAGGAAGGACAGAGATATGGGCAGCGTATTAGTTTTATGGGGCTTTCAGAAGAAAACGCTACAACCTGGGTGTTTTATTTGTTTGTTTTGTTCTTTGAGACAGGATCTCACTATAGTTGAGACTTATGGGGCTTTCAGAAGAAAACGCTACAACCTGGGTGTTTTATTTGTTTGTTTTGTTCTTTGAGACAGGATCTCACTATGTAGTTGAGACTGACCTGGAACTCACTATGTAGTCCAGGCTGGACTCAACTCACAGCGATCCTCCTGCCTCAGCCTCCCGAGTGCTGGGATTACAGGCGTACGCCACCACGCCCTGTTCAACCTGGGTGTTTTAAACAACAACGTTTTATTTGCTTGAAGTTCTGGAAGCCAGAAGCCCAAGGTCAAGGCCCAGCAGAGTTGGCTGCCATGGGCTCCTCTCTCCTTTGGCTCATGGACTGCTGCCTTCTCACCACGTCCTTGCTATGCAAACATCCCAAGTACCTCTTCCTCTCCTATGGGGACACAGGTCCTTTTGTTCTGGGGCCTCACCCCTCACCTCATTTGACTTAATCATCTCTTTAAGGGACTTATATCTAAATTCAATCACATTGGGAGAGATTTGGTTAGGGTTCTCTAAGGAACAGAGTCAATATTTTCCAATATATATATAACATATATATATGTACGTATAAAAATTATGCAAGGGTACTTATTAGACAGATGTACAGGATAAAAAAGGCAGAGTGTGCAGGATGGTGAGCTGGAGCGTGCAGCAGCTGCCCAGTCCGGGATGCTGCGGAACAACAGGGACCAAAGATGCAGTGCTGGCACCAACGAGACAGAGGCCTGAAAGTTCCTTGGAGAGTCACAGATGCGAGTCCACACTGACAGGATCAAGGAGCTGGAGCCCGCGGTCCACCTTGATGGCAGCAGGAACGTATGCACTTGGTCAAGTGGAACGGAGCTGCATAAATGCAGGCCAGCTTCCTCCTTCCTCCCCTTCCACTCCTTCTGGGCTCAAGCAAACCGGCAGGGGCCATCCCCGCTTCTGAGAGTCTGTCCCCTGTCGCTGGCCTGGGTGCTGATCGTCTCAGAAAACACAAGACATCTGGAAGTGCGCTGTGGCAGTCGCTAGGCATCTCTTCAACTAGCCAAGTCGATATTCGGGTCTGTCACAGGAGTTAGAGTTGGGGAAACAATTCATTCCGTGATACCGAGCTGTCACCTTCCCTGCATGAGTGCTCAGGGGTGTCATTAGGGCTCCCCATCTTTGCGTGTTGCACGCATTCTCAATGCTGGATTCAAAATGAACTTTTCATAGAGCTTTCCAAGTTCTACGCTGAGATACAACTTCTTCAGGGGAAGAAGAAAGACCATCCTTGTTTGCAAGTCTCTCCTTGCAATAAGAAAATTGTCCCCAGACTTCCCTTCACGGGGCTGCTGTTCTCCATGGAACGCCTACCTTCCGGCTACTCGGGCTCCGCCCTGAGTCTTGGCATTGGGGGGCAGCTTCTGGCAAGTACACGGCTGTGAGGGGAGGAGCTAACACAGGACAAGTGGGGTTCCGCTAAGGTGAGAACGGGAATGGACGCTGGGTGGGCACCTGGCAGTGCCCACGCCTTATAATGAGGAGGACACAAACAGGATAGAAAGCAGATTTCCTCCGATTCTATTGACATTCAGTTCCTCCCAAATTACTCTTGTTAATAGTGTGAAAACAATGTCCATCTCTTCTGGAAATCTTCTCACTTCTAGCTGATAAAAACAAGACAGTGGTGTTTTGCTAATTAGGAAATTAAGATATATGGATGTTTTGAGACATTCTGGCAAAAATCACTAAAGTTGAAGTGTTATTGAAAAATTTTTAAATTTCCATAAATCGTATCTTCCAGGTGTTGGTTTTTTTAAAAACAGATTTTATTTCCATTTTTATCCTTTTTATTTCCCACAATCTGCTGTGACATTATTCATACTGTTAGTTTTCCAGACTTCCTTATTTCAGGTAAAAAAAAGTCTTGTTTAAAAGTGACCCACTTTATTAAATATAGCTTTAATAGTTTTGATTGAATAAGTACATCATCTTCACAGGTAAGGCCTTTAAATTTTTCTTCATATGTTTGAAACCAGGGTGGCATTTTTATTTTTACTTTATTATTTTAAAATTTTATTTGGCATATAGAGGGATGGCATTTTTAATTGGCAAGGTACATTTAATAAGATTCTTTTCTTTGAAAGTTATCACTACAGTTTTGCATCGTGCAATCACCAGCATCCGGAAATGAAGAGATGTATGCTCATTAAATAAAACATGGTAGAAACATTTATGTTTCAGGGCCTGAGGTTTAGCTCAGTGGTGCCGCCAACTGCTTCGCAAGCACAAGGACTTGAGTTCGATCCCCCATACCAAAAAACAAAAAAACAAAACAAACAAACAAAAAACTTCAGCCTGAAACATTTATGCTTCCATTTCCCCATATTTGTGTGTATGTTTTGGGTGTATTTTTAAAAATTGGTATAAATGAGCTTAATTTTTATTTCACTTAACATTATAACACAAGCACTACCCATACTATTGAGTGATCTTCAGAATATTTCTAACGCTTCTATAATTAATATTCCCTCTATTATTCCATGTACTATGAATTATGTAGTTGATTTACTAAGTCCTTTTTTATAAAAAATCTACACTGTTTTCATCATTTGAAATCATAAGCAGCACTGTTTAGACTAGAATTATAAGCACCTCTGGCTAAAATCTTTTTCCTGTTTTATCTTGGTTTCTTAGAATAGATTTCAAGAAATCAAATTATTACATCTCATAGAAAGGTAACCTGATAAAAATTCTTAACATAATACCAGCCAATATTCCAAAAGTATAATATCAGGTTTCACTATTCATTCATATATTTGGACTTCGACAGTAAATGTGAAAAAACATTTTTTTAATTGTGATTAGCTGAATAATGACCCTAGAGAAAACTGTACACGTCCTAGTCCTGGGAACTTGTGACTCTTATTTTATATAACATAAAAGCCCATAGACACATCTAAGTCAAAGAGCCTGGGATGGGGAGATGGTCTTGCAGTATCCAGGTGGATCCTAAGAGGAATCACGGCAGTCCCTGCAGGAGGAGGCAGAGGAGACCTGAGGACAGAGGAGGGCAAGACAGGGATGGGGGGAGGAAAGGGTCCTAAGGCAAGGAATGCACATAGACCCTGGAGCGAAAAAAAAAAGGCCAGGAAATGGACTGACCCCTACTGAAGCCAGAAAAGATAGCGCTGCTCACATTTTGACTCGCCCATTGAAATTGATTTTGGGCATCTAGCTTCCAGAGGTGTAAAAGAATCAATCTGTGTTGTTTTAAGCCACCACATTTGTATTGTCTTGCTACTGAAGCCAAAAGAAATAAGTATACAAACAAAAAATTTAAATATTCATGGATTTGTCTGTGAAACTATATATTTTCCACATATTTGGTCCATATTTTAATTCCTTAATGTATTTCCTTAATCACATGTATAAATTTGTATCAGCTATATTAAGGCATAATTAATTTATAATAAACTGCACATACTTCTTGGGCATGGTGGCACTCGTCTGTAATCCCAGCACTTGGGAGACTGAGGCAGGAGGATCGCTGTGAGTTCAAGACCAATCTGGGCTACAAAGTGAGTTCCAGGGAAGTCTGAACAGCATAGTGAGACCCTGTCGCCAAAAAAAAAAAACCTGCACATACTTAAGTATGCCATCTTACATTTTCACAAATGCATGCTCTGTGAAACTAGCAATCTGATCTAGATAATTTTTTCCATCACTTGAAAAGTTTCCATGTGCCT
The DNA here is from genome assembly GCF_012274545.1 of Fukomys damarensis. Lineage (NCBI taxonomy): Eukaryota > Metazoa > Chordata > Mammalia > Rodentia > Bathyergidae > Fukomys > Fukomys damarensis. Next base: position 3,997,784 of record NW_022900923.1, on the reverse strand, counting down.
TTTAATAACCCTACTCCTTCATGGCCTTCTTAAATCCTTTTTCCCCATTAGTGACCACTGGTTTTATTTCTGTCACTATAGATTAGTTTACATTTTCTTAGAGTTTAATATAACCAGATTAATGGAGTGATTACCTTTGAAGGGGTCTGACAGAAGTATATGTCAATTCATCCTGTTGTTTTGCAGATAAATAAATAGCTCTTGCCACTTTATTGCTTAGTCCACCACTGAATGGCTGTCCCACAGTTTGTTTATCTGTTCACCTGCTGGTAGATATTTGAGTCACTTAGTGTTATGTTTTAGATCCAAAATGTTCCTAAAAATTCTCACATTTGGAGATGGGGCCCGACTAGAAGAGGTGGTGTGACACTGAAGGTACATTGTCATTCCCAGCTCCTTTCTTCTGATTCAGCTTCTGGGTGCCATGCTGTGAATGGCTTTCCACTGCCATACCATTTCTGCTTTGAAGATGGCTAGCCATGGACTGAACCCACGGAAACTGTGAGCCACAAATAAACCTTTTTTTCTTTAAACTGTGAGAATTTGATACATAAGGTGACTAATATACCTAGCACTATAAACAAAGCTGCTATGAATACCCATGTATCATTTTAAGAAATTGTCAACTTGTTTGCCAAGTTATTGGCCATTTAACATCCTCATGAGCAATGTGTAAGTTCCAGGTTCTCCACAATACTTGGAATGATCAGTCTTAATTTTAGCCATTCTAAATGGTGTACAGTCACATCTCATTATTTTTCACTTTACCTTTTCCTAGTAACTAATGATACTGAACAATTTTTCATGTGCTTTTCAGCAGTGTATTTCCTTTGATGAAGTATCTTTTACTATTGTTTTGAGTGCTCTTTGTATATTCTAGATATAATCTTTTATCAGACATATTTGCAATTTTTTCCCAGCCTAAGCTTGTCCTTTCATTCTCCAAGCACCGTATTTCAAAGAGCAGATTTTAAATTTTGATGTGGTCCAAATTTTAAATTTGTTCTTTCCTGAATCATGTGTTTGGTATTGTACCTAAGAAATCATTGCCAAACCAAGGGCACAACAATTTGCTTTTGTGTTTCTTACACCTTTATATTTGCATGTTTATATTTAGGCCTATTCCATATTGAGCCAAGTTTTACACATGGCGTGAGGTATGGACTGAAGTATAGATTTTAAAAATGTAGATATCCAATTGCTCCAGTAACATTTGTTGGAATTACTATCCTTTCTCCACGAATTGATGCTGTACTTTTGTCAGTCATTCGTGTTCTGTTTATATTTGTCTTTATTTCATGACTTTCTACTCCATTCAGATGTTCTATTTGTCTATCTTGACATGACACTGCATTATTTTGATTACAGTACGCTTTTAACAAATCTTGAAATCAGGTAGACTTAGTCCTGGAACTTAGTTCTTTTTCAAAGTATTTTCTGTTTGAGGGCCATTTGAGTTTTAGAATCAACTATCACTTTCTATAGAAAAGTGCCAAGGACAACTGTGGATGGGGCAAGTGTCCTGTGGAAAGCACTCTGTAGGAAACTGCACAAGAAGGTTGCTGGGGAAGCTGCTGGCTACTGCATCTGACCATTGTGTATTGATGAAACCGTATTCTTGAGGAATATCTCAGCTGCAGGAGTCAGGAGCTGGAAAATCCATGTCCACTTCAAGAGTCTCAGATTGGAGAAACCTCTATTGGAGTCTAGAGAGGAATGCATCAAAACTCAGAGGAAGGCTTTTTCTTTTTACAGGGTCCTCTCTTGATAAAAAGTTAACACTTGGCTGATAGGTAAACAAAAATATTAAAGAACCCAGCTACATTTTCATAGAGCAGCCAAAAAGTGTGAATTTGGAGCTGATGGAGTAAGCTGAGAACTAGCACAGGATTTTTAAAATAAAATTATCATATGTGCACACAGGTGACTTCAGTTATTTCCATAGCACAGTGGAAATTCTGTTAAAATCCTATCATTTTGGATCATTTTAAGGGCAGAGATTTGTTTCCTAATTTACAAATCCCAAGGTTTACTAGAAGTTTCCATTGCCTATTCTGATTACATGCTTTTAAGTACAGTGATACCCACTATACAACTCAACTGATTCCAAATTCATGTTCAAACAGCAAAAACTTTGAAAATGGAACACATTTTTCCCATAAGAAATAATGATCGATCCAAATAATTGGTTCTGAGGCCCCAAAACTACACATATAAATTCATTTTTCTGGGATCTTAATAAATTTACAATTATTTATTTAATTTTATTTTGGTTCTCACAGTTTTCCTCTTAGTTTTACTGCCAGAATTGCTAAATTTCTTTGGAGCCACGGCTACGATATTTTATGCAAATAAAGCGCAAAAATAAAAAACACAAAGATGGATGCTTGAACACATTAACACAAGCATTATATATTTTCTGGGCACCAGTGACACTTGGACTGCAGTGTCATCACTTTGTGTCCACGACAGACAACAACGCAAGACCCACTCTTAGCCCCATACAGGTGTTTTCAAGTCGAATTTTTGGTTCAACTATCAAACAAAGTTACAAACACTAAGCAAAATTTTTTTTTTTTTAGCTTTGTTGTTCAGTAGTGGAAAGTTTAAGCACTATACTACAGAACAACAATTTGAGTAGGCATTGTAGCTTAGTGGTTGAGAAGACTCTGGAGCAGAGGACTTAAGACTGAATGTGATTCTGCTATTTATTGGCTAATGCAGTGGTTCACTACGAAAATTAAATAACACAAGTATCTCCTTCCCTTAACAGAAGTAACCCATTTCTGAAAGTCAGATTTCTGTGAATAAAATTCTGGAGTCTATTTTATATTAATTTGAAGAAGAACAATTTAAATGAATAACACATTAAATCTCTCTCTCTCTCTCTCTCTCTCTCTCTGGCAATTTCTTAAGCTGCAACTAAACACATCACAACTCTTATACATGAACTATTAGGACGTGAAATGACCAAAATACCACTTTCTGATCACCAAATACTATGCACATATTGATTCAGGATCACAGTGTTTCATATAGGAACATATTTTCCACTGTACCACTGAAATGTTTTCTCTCCTTCTTTGCTTCCTTCTCCATATTTTTTTCAATGCTTTGTCAAGTTTGTTTGGATCTCATTATATAATGCCAGGCAAATACAAGAAAGCAGTAAATAGGTTCAGGACCAGCACACTGAAAACACCACACTGAGCAGAATGGTGAGAGCCTCTGGATATCTGCCTTCTCCTAGGGACACCACCAGAGGCACCTCTTTTGTTGACCATCAGTGCACTTTTCCATTTGAACTTTCACCAATTGTATCTAGAACGTATTTTTTCCTGCACTTTTTGTTTTTAACATGTATTTGTAGGATATAAATATATGCTTATATCTATACACACATCAAACAATATACAGTCTGTCAAAATTAAGATTTTTTTTTTTTACTCCTTTCTTTCTAAGGAATTTTAGGTGTTAAAAACGAAGAATCACTACTAAGTTCAGGGAAAGCCATTTGAACATGCTTGGCCTACAAGCTTGGCTTTGCTTTCTCGTCTGATTCACTAACCATGTTACATTGTCTTTCACATATTCATTCCAACATATCTTTCCAGCTATTTCTATAGATCAAGTTCCATGACTACCCTTAAGGTACAATATGAAATGGGATATAATCCTTTACTTCAGGAAGCCAACATTTTAGGGGAAGCAAGGTTCACGAGATCCCACCTTTTTGGCTAGGCCGCCGGAAGCGCCGTTGCCTGAGAGCATTTCCTGCTGCTCAGCTGTGCACTGCAGTAGAGCCCCGTAGGAAACAAACCACGAGAGAGGAAAGCGGCCGGTCTGGGACAGCGAGCCACAGCTAGCCCGAAATGGCTGAGACTGTCCTTTAAATGATTTTTACCTTGGAACCGACTTCACGCCGCGACCCTTGGGAATTCAGACGTCTCTTCTCCATCCACTGACTGAAAATCGCTCAGCGGAACCTTGTATCTCCGGAACTCGATGCGGAAGCTCCTTTCGTTGCTCTCCGTACAACTCTTGATGATCACTTCCGGCTAGGCAAGATGGCTGCGGCCATGCAAGATTCACGTGTACGTGCGGGGAAAAAGCTGAAGAAGTCCCTGAAAAAGAAGAAGATGAAAATGGTATCCGGAGCTGCGGCCTCAGAGCTGGACGATGAGGTCAAAGAGGCTTCGGACGGCGGAGGTAACGTACCAGGGTTGTGCTGTGGGAAGAGCTCGCGGGAGCGGAGCTGTGAGCGCGTTTGCTTCTGGGGGCTCGACGGGGCTGGGACAGCGACCGCGTCTCTGGGCGCCGTGTTCACAGAAAGCCGGCTGTCATCTGAAACGTTGTTTCCAGAGCCTCGTGCAGTATGTGTAGGGTCTCCGTTATTCATTAAAGTGAGAGGTACTGCTGTTACCGAGAAATTAGTAAAGAGTGAAAGTAAGGAACGTTTTCTCTCCCCTTTGGAATTACAGGAGTAGCATAGGTCTCAGGGCGCGAGAAGCAGAAGGCCAAAAGCGGAAAGAGGGAGAAAGGTGGCACTTGTACTCTACTGTTCTTTGTTAGGTGAATGCGAGAGTTTGCAGATTAGGACCTTTATTCGTGATTGAAAGAAAAATGGATGGTAAAAGCAGGATGAGTAAGTGGCATTCGATAAGTCTTTCCTAGACACACTTGATAATAATAAGTTTTACATTTTGAGTCCTTCAGCCATGATGTACGTGCTTCTTCCCCAGCTAATTTACATCGGCTTTTTAGGTTATAAGGAATGACAGACGATCCCTGACTTCCCACTAACAGTTGCTTCACTCTGTGCTAGCTGCTTCTCACAAAACTAACAGACCTAACCCCTCCTCTTGCCCCCGTCCCAGCGCAGGTACTAAAGATTGAAACTTGGGCCTTCCCAACTGAGCTACCTCCCTGGCTGTTTACTCCCAGGTAGGAACGACTGCATTGTTACTTTTCAGTCCTTGTTATAAATATTGATTAGGTTCTAAGGTTCATTTGCCGTTATGGATCAGTTACATCATGAGTCAAGAAGGCTTCCAGCTTATGGAAACCTGTTTCTCAAGTTTAGTTCAGTGAACATTGTGTCTTTTTGTTACAATGACTTATAAGTGTTTTGTGACACAAAGGATGAATAAATTCCTCCCTTACAATTACAGTTTCAGGAAGGACAGATTGGAGGACCATACTACAATTTTCTTGAGTATTATTAAAAGTTAGTTGTTTGGCATGGTGACACATGCCTGTAATCCCGGCATTCTGGGAGGCAGTGGCAGGAGGATGACAAGTTTAAGTGTAAACTGGACAAATTAGTGAGACCCTGTCTTAAAGTAAAAAGAAAGGGCCTGAGGATCTAGCTCAGTGGCACAGTGCCTGCCTCACAAGTGCAAAGTCCTAAAGAAAAGAAAGGCTTGGTTTGTAGTGCATTGTGAAGACCTTGGATTCAATCCCCAGTACTAGAAAACAAAATAAAACAAGAAAAGTAGTTGTCAAGATCTTGGTCCAATTTAGAAATGGTGGGGATAGAGCAGAAATCTGTATTACGTGGAACCCAGCCTTGGCATCACTTTCTTCTCTCTTACATATGCCACTTACAGTTTAACACGTCTCTTTCTGTACACATGCATTTTCTAAATGTTGTTTCACTGTCTTATTTAATCTTTATTTTCACATGATTTTCCTTGCACATTTTGGTATTTCAGTAAATTTTCTTTTTGAATAAATGAGTAGTGCAGTGTTCCCTCCAAGCTTTAAAGGATGAATAGTTTTCTAGGCCTGGGGATGGAGAGAGCAATTTTGTCAGACCTAAAGAAAAGCACATGGAGTGGACTGCAGTCTCTTAAAGTCCAGCGTCATGTACTGGACACAGTGAATCATGTGCTGTGGCGCTAGCTCTTCAGGAACCTGACTAGAAGTGAATTTGGAGTAGAGATTAAAGCCAGGTTATAAAGGGTCTCGTGTGTCACATGTAGGAGATCAGATTCTTTGTAAGCAGCAGGGAGCTATTGAGAATTTGTAAGCAAGAGAGTGACAGACATTTGTAAATACTGTTGCTGTCTGTTTAGTCACTACCAGAGAGGGCCTGAACAGTTTGGCAGTTGCAAAATTCCATGTTGGGATCTGTACTAGACACAATAATAAAAACAGAGAAAAACGCCCCACTTGGAATGTTGTTTAAAAGAGCATTCAATTTTATGAACCACCAATTTCACACAGCTCCATAAATTTTGTTCGTACTGTACAGTTAAACAAATTAGATATGTTTTTGAGCTTGACTTTGTATTAGGTTCTGTTCTAAGTTCTTTGTATATTATTTCAATTAATTCTGACAACCCTGTGAGATAGATAATTCATAATTGTATCACCTATAAAATGAGGTTAAGATAAGGCGTACGTACCTTAGGGTCTTTGTGATGATTAAATGAGTTCACATGTGTAAATCATTTACTGTTTGTTATACCGCATTCACGCATGGATATTAGAATGATGATTTCCGTTCTGATCCTACAGAACTGTTGGTGCTGTCTCTATTCCAGCCTTCAATAAGTGTGGGCTTTACTGTAAGCTGGAGCTCTCCAGCAAAGCAGTTTGAATGAGGAAGCCAAAGCATTACTGTTTCAGAAGAGAGAACACACTTGGAAACATGTTTGCATTATGCTGAGATACCTCAGATTATACTGAGGTACCCTGTTGATGGGTGCAGAGTGTTACCTGTTGTTCCTCCCTTCTTCCTCCGTGATCCAGCCGTGTGATCAGACTTTTGTGTAAAAGTCAGGATCAGTGAAAATGATTTTGACATCTATTGACTTTCTTTACTTAGTTGTTTCATAGACGCCTGAAACTCAATATTTATAGAACTGGATTCATAACTTCCCTTCCCAAAGCTCCTATCTGAGAATGGTACCCATCAGCCCTGCCCAGGCTGGAAACACAGGTGTCCTCCCTCACACTCCCCTTTGCATCTATTATCTGCTGATTTAACTCACCCATTTCTTCTCTTGCCGATACCTTAGTTCTTGTCTGCTGTTTTGCTTATGTTAGTACTAACAGGTCTTGTCTGTGCTTCCTGTCTGCGGGTCTGCTCTCTGCATTATGTCATCTGGGCGTAGCTTCTTAAACTATCAAGGAAGAAGGCTTTTTTAAAAATTTCCAAGTTTGTCATGAACAGGTGTTTTAAAAAATCAACTAAAGAAGATGTAAATACCGAATAGTTTCCCTGGTGTAAATAATCTGCAACAATGCATAAGATTCTAATAAGATTACTGACATTTAGAAATGAGAAGAAAGGAGCTAAAGGTGTAGGGAAGGTGGGATGGGTAGGGGAAGAGTAAAAAGGGAAAAGAAAAAAATGTGAGAGAATGAAAAGATGAAAATAAAGTATTTGTAGATGGGCAGGGGAGGAGGGGGTGGAGGGAGGGCAGAGGTAAGGGGAAAAAATGAGAATCAAGACTTGTCATGTAGAGGTACAAGATCCCAACAATGAATGTAACTGTACTGTATCCCTAAAATGTACCAGTAAACTCAATTAAAGCTGAAAAAAAAGAAGATAACCTAGGAGCATGACCACATGCTTGGTCATAATATCAAATTGCCATAGCAGTTTCCAAATGCCTACTCAGGCTGTGAATTTATACATGAATTGCCTGTTTAACGACTTTTCGACTTATGACTGAGATGCCCTACAACCTGTTTTTTTCTCTTTTTTATAGTTCCATACATCTTGTTGATAGAGCTGCAATGTCTTTTTGTTCATACACTTTGTTTATATAATACTGTAATTTTACTGATTATACAGTACAGTGCTGTAGTTTTATGTTCTGTTATGCATTAAAGTACTGTGTGTAAGAGTTATGCAGATAAAAGCAAAGTCGTCAAATTGGAGTTTCCTTTCACCATTTCTTTGTTCTGTATATTGTAGTGTGCATACTATCTACCCTTCCTCATTTAGTGACCAACTCAATGAACAATCTAGTTGCAGGACCGAGACTTGGTCATTAAACAAGGAGTGTCAGTAGCTGATTTTCACTGTTTACAGTAATGATCTATAAAATCATAGCAAACAGAATTAGTAAATACTAAACATTGCTTTTAGAAAAATAAGAGGTTAGGGTCTTAAGAGTCTCTAAACAGAACATTTTTGTCAACTCCTTTCATAGTCATATTTGATGTGTATTTTTAACACCATATACATTGTTGATTCATTGACTTTGAACTCATGACTAACAATTTAAGTTGTGTGTGAACAAAGCTCATCTAATATGCGTGTTTTCTCTGTAAGTTACACCTAACCTTGTGCTTAGGGACACTAGACAGTGCTCTAGCAGTACACTAACAGCCATGTAAAATAGTGAAATTCCTAGTAAAAGCACATGCATGTGAAAAATGTGGTGACGTATAGCCAGGGAAGGAACCTTGTTCACTGTACTGGGCTCAAACGAGGCAGACCGTTACCCGCTCTGGGTGCTTAGACATCCGGGACTCTGGAGTGTCTGTGAGTGTATGGGAAACCCTCTGAGTATCACCAAGTTGGCAAGTTTGCAAAAACAGAATCCACGAATAATGAAGATGCTGTTTCTCCCTATCTGGGAACCAGAAGCAGTTTACACACCTGGCCCCCGTGATCTGACCGCTGCTTCCTTCTCCTCGGGGTCCTGTCATTCCTTAAGTAACCTGTGGTGCAGCCTTCCTGTCTTCTGGTTCCTCCATGTGGTGTGCCGCTGCCTATCCTAACTGTGCTTACACTGTGCCACTCCCTTGTCTTCTGTATCCTTAGGTTCCAATTCGCTGTCTCCTCCATTTTTCCTTTCAGCATCTAGGTGATCTTTGGGACAGAGATAAAAGGGCCCTTTATGTAAGCAATTCAATAATTTAAGTCTTTTGGTTAATGATGTGCACTTTTAGTTTAACTCAGAATTGTTATGTAATATAAAAAAAATAGCTGTTTTCTGCTTGTGAAATCACATATCTCTGGAGAGGGGACCCAGGGAAATAGATTTGTAGTTTAGATAATTGTGTCCATGTGGCCTTGGTAAAAACTGTTGTTAAAAGTTTTCAGGTGATAGTACTAAATAACTGTAAAGGGTGAGGCCTGGTGAGGAATCCTTGAGCAAATTATGGGCATTTTATTAAGGAGTTTTGGCCCGTTTTGTTAGGAAGCTACATCAGAGACATGTTTGAATTTTTAACAGTTATCAAACTGGTCGGGCATGCCTTGCACTGGTATCTGAAGCAACTGTAGCAAGGTGGAACTTTTGTTTCACAGAACACACAGATATAGCTCATGTGTTTTGAACTTTATTTTTCATCCTTGGTTTTAATTTCTTTTGCTGCATTTATGAGAAAGGTGAAAATTTGTGTTGTTCTGAGTGGAAAATTCTTAACACTGTGTATTGCAGAAGTTTCCTAAACTCTGCCGGGACAGAGAACTTGGCAGTTTGCTGTGTCTCCCCTGTACCCCAGACTTTATCATGGAGCTTAATCAGGCACACGCATATACACATTATTCGGTGGCTATTTCCTCAACAAGTACTTTGGAAAAGTCTCTCAGTGTATTTTGTATATTCCTTGCTTACAAACTCGATTATCTTGTGAGTGTGAAATTAACTGATGTGTATATACAAACTTGGATGTTGGCAAAATCACTCAGATTGAATTTTTTATAATTTTTTATAAATTCAAAAAACCATTTTCCGGCAGAGGATTTAACTCAGTGGTTTCACTGCCTGCCTCCAAAGCACAAGGTCCTGAGTTTGATCCCCAGTACCCCCCCAAAAAAAACTGAAATCTGGTTGTAGTAAACTTGCTGGTGATCATGAATTAGGGATACAGGTAGGATAAAGTGCTAAGCCTGCACCTGAAAGGCGTACCTATGTGAAGCAGTACAAAGTGGCTCAGGTGTATAGAATGCATACATTGTGGAGGTTAAAGACAATGTATACATGGTCCTTAGATTTGTAATCTTAAAAAGTAAGGAATATCATCGCTAGTCAGTGAGTCACCTCCAGTGAAAAATACAAACAGTGGCTGATGACACCAAGTATTTTATTTTATTTTTTTTCTTTGTATTGAGTTTATTGGTATAATCTAGGTATACAATACAATTGCATTCATCATTGGGTTTCTGTACCTTTACATAATAGGTCTTGATTCTCATTTTTTTGCCTTGTCCCTGCCCTCCCTTCACCCTCTCCTCCGCTCCCCATTTACACTTTATTTCCATTTTTTCAGTTTCTCATATTTTTTTCCTCTCCCTTATTACCTTCCCCCACCCTTCCCACTTTCCCTACACTTTAGCCCTTTACTTCCTATTTCACATTATTAATTATCTCATTAGGATCCTGTGTACTATTATAGTTTTTCACACCAAAGAAACTATTCGGTGTTTCAGTTAAAGAAATCTCTGTATGAACATTAAAAATAGGGAATCCTAAAATAAAACTAAAAAGGAAAGTAAAAGAGAAAAGGCAATGATGTAACATTAAAATAATCCTTAATTCTGGAGATGAAAATGGTCCCTGAACATATTTAAATTGCTTCTTGCTCTTATAGTCTTATCTTATTCTTTTTTTCATTATTTAGAGAATACTAGTTTCTATAATCAAACCCATGTAGATAAGACCTTACATATTTAGTACAATGTGTTACCCCTGTACGCGCGGAAAAAAAATAAAAAATAAAAATAAAAAAATTAACATTTCTAGATCAATATGGCTGTCCATTTCTGTGCAATGCCAACTCAACACAGTAAATTGGGATGGCTTTTTCCAAAGTTGGCAGCGCCATTAAAGTTTCCCAAAATTCAATTTATATATATTTGTATATATATACATATACATATATATTTATATAAAAAGACTAATAATAGCAGTATGTTATGCATCGATAGCAGCAACAGCTGTTCCAGGTTCTGCAGTCATCTGAACAAAATTATAGACATTCAGCACATTCCATTAAAAAAAACCAAAACAAAGAAAAGAATAATGTCGAGACACCAGCAAAGTTCTGTTGCTGTTGTGGTACCTGGCACCATTTTTTTTATTAGTATCTTAATCATCATCTGGAAAGAGAACATTCTAGAGTAATATCATTAAATGTAGCTCTGATAAAGCAT
>NW_022900923.1:3942052-3985852 GCF_012274545.1 Fukomys damarensis | reverse complement strand
CTATATGCCTCACTTATCTGAATGTCAAATTCTTCCCCTCTGTTTGGGAAGTTTTCTGTCATTAATTCTGCAAACAGCTTTTTAAAGTCCTTTGTATTTTCTCCTGCTACTTTATGGATTCCTATCAGTCTTATGTTATTCTTCTTTGCATCATCTAGGAGTTGTTGGATCAATTTCTCATGATCCCTTACTGTTTTTAAGAGATCTCTCTTTTCATGGTCACTGACTGCAATCTTATTTTCTGTATCTGAGAGTCTGTCTTCGCACTCTTTTATTCTGTTGCGTACACTTTCTATGGAGTGTTTAATCTCCTGGATATTTGAATCTGTTTTATAGATTCCATTTCTTTCCTATGTTGGGCGTTTATTTTTTCCATTTCTTTCTTAAACTGGGCCTTCATGGCTTCTATCATGGTCCTGAGCTCATCTATTTTTTTGTCAGTTTCTGCTCTAGAGTCTCAAATCGCAACTTCCATTTTGCTCACTATCTCTATGGTTATCTGGGAAATTATTTCTGTTCTGAACTTTTCTAGAGCCTGATTGATCTGTTTTGTTACTTCCTGTGCTTTGAGTTCAGGGTGTCCTGGTGGATCACTATCGGTCTTTTCATCCTCATTTGCCCTACTGTTTGCCGTGGGTGAACTGGAAGTCTGTCCTCGTGTCTTGCTTAAGTGTTTTCTCATTTTTATTTTTGTTGTCGGACGGCCCTTGGTTTAATCTCTGGATTATCACCCAAATCTTCCTGATATAGTTGTGCCCTAGCTTCTGTGTCTCTAATGACCCACAGACATTCTCATCTTCATAACATCAGAGAAAACAGCTCATCAAATCAACTGCAATGCTTTAACCCAACTGATACAATCAGCAACACATTAAGATCAAGCACAACTTGGACACTGACTACCTGTGGTAGTCACTAGTCTATCACCCTTAAATCATTTGAATTAAATTGAAATCAAGAAGCAGTCCAGAACATGTCTGCAGGGAACAAACTTTTCAATATAGTATATTTACCATTTAATGGCTGAGACAGAGCGAGGATGCAAGACCCCTGATCTCACTTAGCTGATTGCTGAACCCCATGACACTGACTGACCTCGGACTGCAAGGCCCAGATTGAGATTCCCAACCTTCTGAATGGTTGAACTCCGCAACGTTCTATTACAGGTTTCCCACACCCTTTCTTTAAAGATGTTCAAAGTTGGGAACTCAGAAAAATACCCTTGATGACCCCCTCTGCCTCTGCAGAGTGGGACCAAAGACTGGCACAGTCAGGAGGTCTGAGAGTGCGGGGGTGGGGGGATTATGGGGTTTCAGGGGCACCCGCACAGCTACCTTCCTGGCCCTTGAGCGATGGTGGCTGGGTCGGGAGCAGGTGTGGCTCTTTCCCACGGTGGATCGGGGCCCAGGCTACCTCCCTGCGCTTGAGTGATGGCGGCTGGGGCAGGAGCGACACCAGGTATTTTAAAAGGGAAGGAGAAAGAACGCAGTCTCCACCTCAAAGGTAACTTCATCCACTCATATTTGTTGACTTGCACCGTGGGAGGTGTAGACGTGATACTGCCTGGATTCTTAAGCTTGGTCTAAGGAGAAAAAGTTTCTGTGGTCAGTGATTCAGCCCAGGTGAGAAAAACTGAGGGTTACCTTGTGCCACGATCTCAGTGAGCCTCCCTCATACAGTATGCCTCTAAAATAGTGAGGCAGTGGGTAATTTCAGGTTTTCTGGACAGTTAAAAAGCCTGAGTTGTTCTGGTCACATGAAAAATGGTCTTCTCCTGCTAACATGGGGCTTGATAACAATCCAGTTTAGAATGTTCTGGAAAATATCCCTTCATTTTTTATAAACTACAAAGCTGTATTTAAGATATAATAACCCAGCAGATAGATGTGCTTTTCATCAAACTGTAATTTATAGCCTCCTTCATCATTTAAGTTCTTTAAAACAGCAAAAGAGCACACCCAGGAGGTGAAGTGTGTCACAGCCCCACTTGAGTGAGTTGGCGATCTATAGGGCAGCCCAGGAGCAGCCGGCTTGGGCAGTGTCTGCACGGCTTGGCCTGGTAGCTCAGGCGATCAGCCATATCTGTCACTGTCCCAAGGTAGCATGTATGTTTTATTTTTGCTTATTTTTATGGGTACCTGGGATAGCTTCATTTTCTTTTCAAAAGTAAATGCTTTTTTAAAAGCAACAATTTTTAACATTCTAAATTTAGTAATAATTGGTAGGAAAGATCATCTGGTGTGGGCAGAAGAAGTGGTTTGCAATAGAGCATTAGTTTTGCAGAGCTTTTAATGAGTAGGGCTGTGCATGCTTAGGTAAGATCAGAACAAAGATGGGGAAAGGAAGCATCTGGTTAACTGAGGCTTAGGTAGAAATAACTGCTGAATTCACCTGCTTTACAGTAGTTAAGTAATAGCTACTGTATTATATTCGTTCAATATAAATTAGTCTGAGTTGAATCTTTGAATCTTGCAGTCTCTCAGAAACTAATAGTCCCATCAGTCTGCTCATTAGCTTTGCGACTCTGGACATACTTTTAACTGTACCAAGCTCCAGAATCATCTTTTGTATAAATAGAATAATAAAAGCAGATCACTGAAGTGTTGTAAAATCATAGTACAAAAAAAAATGGCTTAGGTAGTAACTAGCTCTAAACATGTTACAGTACTTTAAAAAGTTGTGGGACAGAACCATTGCCACTTGTGAAAGGAGAAGGTAGTTTGTACATGGTGGCTGTCTTGCGCATACAGACTGAAGCAAGTCCTTGCCCAGAGTTATGCCATTATAATTCATTTCCTCTTGGTTTTTGGTGTACTTTTCAGGTTTTGGGATCCTCACCCCCATTCTCTAGGTTCTGATTATCTGTGTCTATCTTCTGATCATAGACTCGTTTATTTGGTGTTTGTTAAATAAACGTGCCAGGTCTGTGCTAAGTACTTTTTATGTGTGTATCATGTATCATACTAACATCCCAGTGAGAAAGATACAGTTCTTATCTCCATTTTAAAGTAATAAAGGAACTGAAACACGGAAGGCTTGAGCTGATAGCTTGTCCAAAATTGTGCCGGAACAAAATCGTGGAGTTGGGCCAATGCAGTGTGTGTGGTGGGGGGTGCCTCACCCTGTAGTCTGAGTTTAACCCATTGCCGCAACTGACTGTGTAAAGCTTCTTACTCAACAACTCACACATTGGAGAGATCCCAGATTCCAGAGCTGTTCCAGATTTCTCCTCTACTGCAGCCATGTAGGAACTGTCAGTGTGTGTCTCTGTGTGCTTGTGTGTGGTGTGTAATTCATAAACAGTGCCTGCCCTGGGCTAGGCATTCTTTTAGTGCCTTTCTAAGCTCAGCTATCATGAAAACCCAGTGAAGTGGTACTTTTTTAATCTTCACTTTTAGATGCAGAAGCTAAGGCAGAGAACTTTCTCAGGTATGAAAGGTGTGCTGTGCCTAACTTCTGTATCCTTATTTGCACCACCTGCTACCTGGTTTGCCATGTTTGTATAAGAAGTTCTACTTGATGTAGGGTAAATTCCAAAGGTATCAAATAAGTGAAAGGTTATCCAGGCTTAGTTCCCTCAGATGTTTTTAAAATATGTATTTATTTATTAAAGAGGTAGTTTTTTGGTTGTTGTTGTTGTTGTTTTGTGTTTGGTTTTTTGTTTTGTTTTGTTTTGTTTTTGGTACCGGGGATTGAACTTGGGACCTTTTCCTTGCGAGGCAGGTGGCAGAACCACTGAGCTAAATCCTCAGCCCTAAAGAGGTAGTTTTGAATAGTGATGTGTAATGCTGATGCCAAGAGGTTGAACATTCTCACTTCTTCACGGTTGTCGAGGACCTATATTAGAGGTTAGGCCTTGTGTTCAGGAAAGCTTGTGAGAAAGTTAGATACTTTACAGCAGAAAAATAATGTTTCATTCATTAAAAAAGTTTGAGTTTAATTATATTATCTGATATTATAAATTCTTATGAAAGTCTTTAACCACCATTTTAATGATAATTTAAAGTACATGACGCCATTATTTTATCTAATTTGATCCTTAAAACAAACCCATGAAGTTTTTTCCGTCCAATTTGTTGCTGACATCTAAAGGAAAATACTAAACAATTTGTCTTACTGTGTACAAGATCTTAAGGCAAAGAGAATTCAGATACAAGGATACTGATTATAAAACCTGTCTTTCTACTATATAAACTGTTTATTTTTATGTTGCTCTGGATTCAGTATTGTATTTAAGGGTGTTTTTTTGTTTGTTTTTTAAAAAATCTATGGTGAAAAAATTTAGTAAAACGTTTGGTTATTTTTATCATAGTAAGTAGATTTATAATTTCAAAATAAAATGGAGTATTTAAATGTCTTAGTGAAGATTTTATTCTCGTATCAATTGAAAGCTATAACAGTGTTTCTTAAAAATTTACTGAATTGGATGGGCATGGTGGCATGTGCCTGCGGTCCCAGCTACTTAGAGAGACTGTCAGAATCATTCGGGCCAAATTGCCTGGAAAAAGAACAGTAGTATTCAGTATTCAGTTAACAGCTTTCAAAGGAAGGTCTGAGGAAAAAGAAAAGACAAAGCCCAGCAGCAAATCTGGCCAGGGATCAGTACTCAGTATGAGTTAGTGCAGCCTGGAGGTCGTGGGCCCTGGAGGGAGGTGCTGCTCCTGCTCCTCTCCTCCGCTCTCCTCCTGTCCTCTCCTCTTTTCTTTTCTCTTCTTGCCTTCCCTTCCTTCCTGCTCCTCCCTGTCATCTTCTGTTTACTTCTTCTCTCCCCCTTCCCTCCTCCTTTTCTAGGCCTTGGAGTGGAAGCAGACACCTGTACAGTAGAACTGTTAAGCTGCTTGGCTTTAATTCTAAGGTTAATGCGTATTTCATGCTTTGGATCCTAAATAGATTTTTATGAAATTTCCATCCTGCTTTTCATACTCAGGTCTTACCACCCAGTTCTCACTCTGCATTTGTGGTCATTTTCCAAGTTCTTTAACATTCTCATGCTTGGTTATGCTGTTTCTCCTGCCCGAATGCCAGCAGTAATGTGTTACAATAATTTTTATTCTCACACAGAAAAGTGAGCCCTAGGATATTTTCGGTTCGCTGCTCAGTGACCCTGTCCCTTGATCTATTAGCCTGGTTTGTAGAATCTTTTTTTACCTCCTCTCACCTTTTGTCATTCCATCTTTCTTTGTCCTTTAAGAGAAAACCTGAATATCATCTTTGTGAGAGTTTCCCTAGATAACCCCACATCCTACCCCTCACATTGCTTTTATTTTAGAGCATGTGTAGAATTCCACCCCCACCCCCGGGATCAAACTTGGAACCTTGTGAGGCAGGTGGCAGGACCGCTGAGCTAAATCCCTGGCCCTGAGCATGTATAGATTTTATTGCTACTTTTTAAGTGTATCCTACCAAGCTCATTTCTCAAGGAAAGAAACCTAGATTTAAGTTTTTCATTTTTTACTTCCTTGCTCGTCATTCGTGCCTGGCTACTCAGTAAATGAGGTGGGACTGCATTGTCTTAGAGATTCATCTCAGTTCTAGAACTGTTTCTGGAATCAAGAACAGGTGGCAGGTGTGAAAGGGAGCTGGGTTGGGGAACACCAGAGATGAGAAGTGCCTTGGTCTGCCTCAGTCTCTCAGAGTCTAGCCCTGCTCTGTCATGTGGTAGCCACTAGCCAGCCAACGGCTGCTTAAATTTAAGCCAATTAAAGTTAAAATGAAAATTCAGTTCCTCAGCCATGCTCGACATCTTTGAAGCCCTCGGTGGACTCTTGTGGCTGGTGGGTAACTCAGATTACAACATTGCACTAACTGGAGCTTCCTGCCATTAGTTCCAGTAAACATCTTCTGTATCCCTTCCTAACTTTCCAGCCTTTTAAAATAGAATGAACAAATAAAGTGTAAAATAACAGGCAGGACTTCAAAAACATCTTCACTTGGCTGGTGGTCTTTATCTATGCCCTCAGAAGCCTGGTTATACCAGTCAACTTCCATTAATGATTGGTTAGTGGAAATTAGAAAAATCTTGTCTTAGTAGGAAATATACAGTACAATTTTAAGGATCAGGTCTACTTTCTAGTATGCATACTGATACTATTATAGAAGTAATCTTATTTTTTAGTATGCTGAGAAACCTCATTACATCAGCCCTTTTAATTTTTTTTTTTCATTTCCATCAGCCATAAATGCTTGACTGAAAATCTCTGAGCTAGAGCTTCTTTAAGAACACATAAAATAAAAACCATGACTGTCACAAATTCTGGATTATTTTTGGTAGGGTGAGCACAGCTTGTATAAAATCGTGTTATGAAACTTTTCATGGGTTTATGGTATTTGCAGAATATGCATTTTGTAGTCAAGCTGGATGAGAAGGACCCTAAAGAAAAACAGCCACAGTTTCAGAGTGGTGAACTGGCATGACTTGCATAGTCACAGAGGATTTGGTGGCCCTGACAGTGCAGCTGAGAAACATGCAGTGTGTGTGTCAGCACACTGGTACCAAACGCTAGAGGTCGGTGTTGTAGTTCAACATTTCCCCAGTGGCTGCTAAAGATTTTTCTGCTTTTAATCACCCAGCTAGTTATAAACTTTTAACCATTGTGCTTCTTTACACTTACAGAAGTGCTTACTTGAGCAAGCACCTTTTCCGGAGAATTATTAGCCTCTCTGTAGTATCAGGATTAAAATGTACTAGTGTCTTTGTTTTTCAACCAACTGCATCCTCTAAATTGCTTCTCCATCTTCTGGTACAGGACACGCTTCTTAGGGAAAAGTTGCACGGCTCTCAAATTTGGTAGACACACAAGTTTTAATTGAATCAAAGTGCCACCAGCTTTTCTTTGGAAAAATTTAGCTACCTTTTCATAATATGGTGGGTGGCGATAGAGTTTTTGTGTCACCTGTGTTTGTACACAAAGCCTGGAGTCACGTAGCTTTAGGCTTCTTAAATTGACCCCTCATGAAGGATGCACTGAATATGTGCTAAATTAATTTGTATTTAAAAATTATTTCCTTTAATATTTTTGTACTATTGGCATGTTTTAAGATTGTGCATTTAAAGAATATAAATTATTATTTTTCTTGATTTAACTTTTATGCAATGTTAATTTTTTGAAGATACTTCATTTTTCCTCATGTTCTTGGATATGTTTTTATTTGCTGTTTTCTATTATAAATGTTTATTTGAATGTATCAGTACTTATATTTATGTCTCTGTTTCATAAATTCTCAGCGCTTAAAAAATACAGGTATGGATAGGTTCAATATCCCTTACCTGAAATGCTTGGGACCAGAAAGGTTTTTCATACTTCAGAGATTTTCATACTTTGAATATTTGCAGAGTCTTTGCTGGATCCCTCATCCAAAAATCAAACTCCAGAATGCTCTGATATACAAATTTTTCAGAGCTCCATTTGCTCAAAAGTTTTCAGATTGTGGAACATTTTTAAATTTTAATTTTTAGATTATGGATGGTCAATCTGTACTGTGTGAAGGGAATACCAAAACTGCAAGTATTAAAATGTCTAGCTAAAAGTCTGGTGTAGCCGATCTTCCCCCAGCTCTGTGGTTTGAACTCAGGAGACTAAAAGATCAGTTCAAATTTAATAGTCTACCCTACCCTCTCTTCTTTCATATATATGTTGTTGAAATTAATTGAAAAAGAAACTGAGACTTAAGGACAGATTTCGAAGCAGTAACAAGTCAGGGGTCCTCAGAGGGAGGGGACGCAAGAGTGAGTGAGAAGCTCGGCCTGGCCTCCTCGGGTTGAGGCCCCGGCTCTCGCAGTGCGGGTGGGAGGCCTTAGCTCTGCTTAGATTGCAGCCCGGAGGCCACACAGACAGATTGGAGGAAGCAGGAGCATCAGGAAGCCTGCTTATTTGTTTTGCCTTAATATTTGATCTTAATGAAGAAATTGTTTTAATTACCATTGCTATTTTTTGTGTAGCAAAATAGTTTGGGAGGAATAGTTTCAGGTAGTGACATTTTTCTGCTAATCTTTTGAGAGTTGTCTGGTCTGCAATCACCCAGAGGGACCCTCACATTTGTTACTCAGGGACGTAACTAAGTGGCTGGAAACTGCTCGCAGCCATCTTTGTTACCTTCTCAGCCGCCTCACTTGGCTCTTCTGCTTGCTGAGAACATCCTAGTTCCTGAGCTAAGCTGTTTCTCCTTTGAAGTATTTCCTAATAACCTAACTTCGTAGGAAACAGTCGTGGATCCTGCAGGGGCTGCTTTTGCTGGCTAAATACAGTTCACTTGAGAAGGTGGAGAAAGGTTGGTAAGCCTATGGCTACCAGAGCTGCTTAGCAAATTGATTTTCCTACAGAGCCTCCTTGCTGTTCTTTCTGCAGTCTTGGACCCTAGTCATCTGACTCTTACACGATGAACTAGTTTGGTGTAACCTGTACGTACTGTCTGGAGTAATTCTGCATGGTGAAATTCAGCCATGCGCCTACACTGTGTAGGTTTAGCCCAGAAGTGGGTATTTTCATTCAGGAACCCAGAAGTGCAATTTTATGTTATCTTGTGTGTTTTCTGCACACAAATCCAGAATTGTATATATCTTGGCCAGTCCAGTAGAGAAGTTATTTTAACCCTGTACCATTTCTTAGTATTTAAAGTTCCTGTTGTTGCTGTGATGTCGTCTTTGTTATTTTCTTCAGGTGGTTCAGTGCTGCAGTTGGGGTCCACACGCTGGAGTACAGTGTGCCTGGCCTCCTGACAGCGGTGAACAGGGTGGTACGGGCCGTGGGATTTGTTTATGCTGACTGGCACCTGGGTCTGGAAGCCACTGTGACCTCCCTGACTGCAGCAGGATTAGGTCTTCGGAGCCAGTCGCAGTGGGAGAGCTGCTGCCTTTGCCCCCCAGCATTATGCCGCAGTGGGGCTGGGAGGAGCCAGAATAAAATGATGAAGGAGCAGAGATGGGGGAACTGCTTGCGGGCCAGGGCTCTGGTCTGCTGGGCAGCCTGTGCCGGGGCGCTGGGGTGTGACCTGTGTCTCTCCCAGGCTCTTCGGGAAGCTGTGGGCTGTCGGATGATGAAGCAGTGGAGGCAGACAACGAGGAGGATGCTGAGCCCCGTGACGGAGAAGACAAAAACGCTGCAGACCCCGGCCTTGGCACCAATACAGGCTGGGCAGACGCCATGGCCAAAATCCTTAATAAGGAAACTCCTAAAAGTAAACCTACCATTCTCATCAAAAACAAAGAGCTGGAAAAGGAAAAAGAGAAGTTGAAGCAAGAAAGACTAGAGAAAAGAAAACAGGTGTGTCTTACCAGGGGTCTTGGACTAGGTTTATTCTCATCTGTACCATGTGTCCCTTGCAGTGTTTGTCCAGTTAGCATTCTGATTTTTAACTTGTTTTTAATGTGGGGTGGGCAGCCAAGGTTACATCCAGAAACCTGGCCCAAATTACTCCTTTGACCTCCTTCACTTTTTAGTCATCCAAACAGAGCAATAAAAATGTAAACTTGGCAGAAGTTTATCTTTTCAGTCCAGTAATTATACACGAGGCAGTGACTCCTTTATCTAAATACATTGTTCGCTTTAGCCATCCATGTGCTGTCTTCATTAAGTGCTGGACTCACAGATGCATGTGACATTTTTTTACTAAAAACCTTTAATATAAATCAGTGAAGATGTCCCAAGTCAGATTGGTTCTAATTTTCAAAACCAATGATTTGCACGTTAAACTAGAATTCATTGTGCTTTTGTTAAACCACTAATGATAGAGGTTAAATTAATGAAATCTATTCATTTAAGCCAAAAGTTGGACGTAAGTGTGCTGTTGCATGTTACTGAAATAAACATCATAGGTTTTTAATGGCCCTTGTGCTTGATGAAGTATCTTTGTGTTTACATATTTGGTTGCTAAAAGAAGTATGATTTTACAATGAAAGAGAAATATCTTTATATAATTGTACTGGCAGTATAGAAGTACTGACTTCCAAGAAGTGCTTTAGAGATAAAAATGAAAGGAAAATAGATTTCGCGTGGCATATGTTTCCTCTTACGTTTACCATCCCTTTATCTTGTTTCCAGAGGAATATTTCCTTTGTTCTTACTACTCATTGCTCTGTGTGATAGCCTACTAAAGATGGAATTTTTCAAGTATTGTTCTTAGAAACAACATACAACGTGTACTTATTCATTTGACATTCTTTTAATCTAAGATAAGTTTTGTCTCTAAATCTTATAGATGGCTTTCCAGAGGAAGATTTGAATCTTTGTATATTATTTGGCAAAAACTAGAAGAGGCTTTAAAAAATCAGAATCTTTATTACCTCTAGTCTCAAACTTCCCCGAGAGCAGGAACAGCACTTAGAAGCCGAGCAGCAAGGAGCGAGGCCGTAGCTGCGCCAGGGCTCCGAGCTTTGCGCATGGGTGGCGCAGTCCACTGTGAACGCATGCACGCTGCGTGGCCCAGAAACACAGCGCGGCAGCCGCAGGGGCTCTTGGAATAGCCTTCCTATAGCCCAGACTGTGGAAATTATACTGTGAGGGTTTTTTCTGGCATAGTCTGATAATGAACTCATGACTTAAAATGAATTATCTAATTTGGAAATGAGTGTTTTTATAACAATCAGGTTGATGCTTATAGTGAGCAGGAATTCGGTTTTATTGTTAGGCATTTTCAGTAACTCCAAATGAGAGGTAAGTAGGGAAAGTATGGAACATTTTTCTATTTCTATTACTCTGCGGATGCTTTTGATGTTCATTAAGGTTGCTTCTAGGTGATCAGTTCATCCTGTGAGTGTATTTGATATTTGTCTGATGCTGGCCCCTAAAAGAGACCTGAACGGTCTGACAAATCATGTGCCTAGACGAGAATACTGCTGAGAGATGATTTCGAACCAGGGAGATTTGCTTATTTTCCAGTTCCTCTTCTACTTTTACACAATAGTAGAGAAACTGTTGCTGCTGTTTGTGACAATACGCTGTCAATAAATATGGCAGGAATTGTGTTCAGACAGATGCAAGAGGAAAAAGGGATTTAAATGACTTCATGCAAAGAAAACTATCCGCTATATGCTGTCTTGATTGTTGCTCTTCTTTTAAAAGCTGACACGTGTTCTTAATTTGGGCTGTTGAGGGAGCTGCTTTCTGGAAATAAAGAGAAATGGTGCTGGCTCGTGTAGTTGACCAACTCGGGTGGTGTGGCCTGTTCCTCTCCTGACTCGGTGATGCGGGTCAGGCATGTGGCTGCCCTTGCACCCTCCCTGTGCAGCCTCCTGAAGATGCTGGTCACCCTCCAGGGCCCTGCTGTCAGATCCCGGGCAGAGACATCCCCAGTGCTTCTCCTATCCCGCTGGGTGCCAACCACAGGTGCTCAGGGCTGAGCCCTAGGCTGGGTAAAAACCCAGTCCCTGTGACAAACTAAGCCAGAATGATTTATTACTACTCTGTCCTTCCGCAGAGTGTCATATCAAAGTTTGCTGCACTTTCAAAAATGCCTAACGCCCTTTCACCTAACAATATTTTATAACACAGCTTGATAAGAAGCGAGAGTGGGAAATGATGTGTAGAGCAAAGCCAGATGTTGTCCAAGACAAAGACACAGAGAGGAACCTTCAGAGAATTGCAACGAGGTAAGACAGTGGTTTTTTCTTTTCAAAAATAACTACACTGAAGCTTTGATAGTGGTCTATTTTTGATCACATTTGATTCTGAAGCTCTTGCTTTCTCGAAGCCAAGTGACATCGCTTGTAGCTTGAACACTGAAACCAACTGGAGATTCTGAGGCCTCAGGAGGTAAGAATGCAGTGTGATTACATGTGCATTTGGTGCAGTTTTTCTTAGTCAGACCTCTTGCTGCACCCTTCGTGACGGCTGTCTAAATTTTCGGCACTGAATCATTTTTGTTGTCTTGCACTGTGTTTATGGGATAATATGTTACACATTATGGCAGCCCTGTGCTGTCCCTTCACTCTGCTTTTTAAAAAATCATCAGCCCCCAAACATTTATCTGATGCTGTCTGTCCAGAGGCAGATAGGGTTCCGTGGCTGCTGGGTGGTCCTTGCCCATTCATCTGTAGGACTTGGGGTCTCATAGTAGAGAGGCCTGCTGTGTTGGGAACACACAGCAGGAGATTGTTGGGGGGCTGCGAGGCCCTAACAGAGGAGCTGACATTTGAACTACTGCTTACTTAAAGAGTGAGTGAGCCAATTCCATTTAGTGAGATTAACTAGATTCTCAGGCACCACAGTTCTTTCAGTCACTTTCTAACCCAGTTGGTGCTGGGGTGTGGTGACTCAGGATTTGGCTGATGGAGCAAACTCTTCCGGCCGGGTGTGCTGCTTCATTTCTCTTCCTCAGCTCCTCTGTTCAAAGGACAGTCTTACACCTGGCCTTTGTGGTTCATGAACTCAGAGCAGTGAGGGCCATCATACAGTAAATTTGTGCCCTGGCCACCTCACTTGCTGCTTCTGGTCCTGGCCCACAGAAGGGGCTGGAATGCTGCTCTCCTTATAAGTTCACAACAGCGAACCGTTAAAGTTGTTTGCATGCTCGTAGATGACAGGAGAATTCTGGACCAGAGACAAAGAGCTTTATCACTCAGGACAAGGCAGTCCCAGAGCTCGGTGCCTGCGGTTCTCACCCCGGGGCACACAGGTGCCCTGAGCAGACGGGATATGCTGCATGGGTTGTGTTTCAGGAGAGGAGTACTGTGCTGGAGACCGTGACGCAGTGATTAGTAACAGGCCGTCTTTGTCTGGGAGAAGTCCTTATTTCATCTGTTGAGGTCATTTACTGCTGGCACAGCCCTGAGAAATTACCTGGGAAGCAGCATTTGGCTGTCAGAGCCTTTTGTTTTCCAAAAGTCCAGCAAGAATGTGGGGCATATTCAGCCCCATAGCAGATTGCCTCTTCTCAGGGTTAGTACAGAAAAACATTCACAGATTATAGAATTGTAGAACTGTAACAGTAAAAATAAAATGTGAGCCACATAGGCAACTTAAAATTTCTTCGTAGCCTCATTGAAAAAAGTAAAATGAAAGATGTGAAATTGATTTCAATAATATATAATCCAGTATATTGGAAATATTTCAGCATGTAACCGATGTAGAAGTTATTAATGAAATGTTAAACTTCTTTTCATATTAAAACTTTGAAATCCAGGACGTTTTACACTTGTAGCACAAGTCAGTTCAGAGCAGTCAAACACCTTTCCAATGAGTCCAGTGGCTTCTGTGTTGGACAGGGTGGGTGGTGAGCATTAGAGTTCATCTTTGAATGAATGTGTATGGGACAGATTTTTAAAATAAATACCCTTAAAATAGAGTGTAGAGGGTGGGGTTCTGGGGATCTAACCGGGGGTCTTGCATAATTTACACAAGCATTCCTCCACAGAGCTTTACTACTAGCCCTAAAAGTAGGATTTTATAATTGTTTTCATAGCACAAGAGTTCAGGGTTTCAGGGCAAGTTACTCAGATATTTTTCCATTTACAGATGAAATTAAGATGCAGCAAATCTTTCCTGGGTCAGATGCTTTGACAAGTATTGTCTGTGCTTTCATTCGCTGTAACGCCTTCACCAATTATATGTATTTTGAGAAATGCTTTTGTGTTGAAAATAATTGTTAATTCTAATTGCACTGGAGTTAATTTAGAAAGATGAAAACTGTTTAAAAAATCACGTGCCAATCTACATATATCTATTCTCTAATGAGAAATTTATACTGTTAGTAAAATACCTGTCAATTTTTCAGATCCATGTAACAGTTCATTCAGTTCTTTAATTTTAATGACTATTACATGCTTACCTCTCTTCTAGACAGAAAATTCCCTGATCCTAACCTCACATGGTTGACACATGTAATTGTTCTGGTCACTTGGTCTTCTGCAGGGGTGTGGTGCAGTTATTTAATGCTGTTCAGAAACACCAAAAGAATGTTGATGAAAAGGTTAAAGAGGCAGGAGGCTCTGCTAGAAAGCGTGCTAAGTTGGTATCAAGTGTTTCCAAGAGAGATTTCATCAGTGTTCTCAGAGGAATGGATGGAACTACAAATGAGAAGAGTTCGACTGGAAAGAACCCAAAGGCCAAACAGGTAAGATTTTACAGAGGGTTCAGTACATCAGATGTTTTCACTTTTTGAGATGGAAATAAAAGCTGTAGAATTACAGGGTTTTTTTATTATTATTATTATTATTGTTAAAATTCCTATATGACCCCAGTCTAATTTAAAAGTTTGAATTCTTTAGTTTCATGATGATTTAAAACCAGGTATAGATGTCACCTGCTGTTAAACTTGGGAGCCTAACAGATAAAAGTGAGTTCATTTAGCAGTGGTGCTTCCTTCTCTGTCCCCAAGGCCACACCGGCACAGCTGAGAGAGAGGCCCAGCAGGGCACACTTCACTTGAAGACTTTAACTCACAGAGATAGTCGTGAAGATGTATAACTTCCAAGATAGGAAGAGTCAGTGCTGTAGGAAGGTGGAAAGTCGTCCCTGTGTTGTGGCAGCTTGGTGATACTGGTCTGATCAGGAGAGTGAGGTTGTGCATACGTACCCTGATCTTTGGCGTAAAAACAGCCTTGCTTCTCCTGCCCTTTGACATGGACTGCAGTAGTTTCTGTTTTAAAGCTGCCGGTAAAAAGTTCTGTAATGGACTCTAATCCTTAACTGGTTTTAAAAATCAACAGTGTAAATACTGAATAAGCTGTTTCAAGCCGACTAATCTGTGGTATTTTGGTATTGCAGCCACAGGAAATGAATAGAACATGTCTATGTTGAAAAATAGATTTTTCTTAGAAATTTGAAGTTAATTGTTCACTTCCACACACACCCCACCCCCTTTGCCCTTTTTTCTCTCATTCAAGGTCCACCGCTGTTCTGATTGCTAATTTCTTTTCTCTTGGAAGCTTGCAGAAGCTTCTTACTCCTATTGCTCTGGAGTCTTGCAGGGACACCCTGGGTCCCTGTGTCATGCTGAGATCTTGCTGGGCTGTGACCTTGGTGCAGTAACGAGTTCAGGTTTCTCACTGTGGGACTCGGGGTTTGATGACTTCTGTGCCTCTGTGTTCTGTTTTGGTTTTGGGGTTCCTGTTAGGTGGCTTTTGGATCTTTGGGATTGATCCTTTGGTCTTCAGAACTTCTTTTCCTCCAGTTTTCTATGACTGTCTTTCCTGAAAAGTTCTTTTATTTCTAATTCTTATGTTGGATTGAAAACATTGATTTCATGTTTTTAGATTTTGATGACTGTTTTGTACCCTTTAATTGTTTCTTGGAGTCTTACTTTTACCTGAGGGATATGGTATATGCCAAATTTTTCTTCTGCTCTGAATCGTGAGTTAGTATTCCATGTTACTGATCCCGAATATGATGTTTGTTTGAGGAAACTGGTGCATTTCATCTAACATATCTTGATCATTTTCAGCCCCAAAGGACTAATCCTAAAGATCATCAGTCCTTTATTTTATTCATTTATTTATTCTTTAGGTTTCCCATATAGGCTAAAACATGCAATATTTCATTTTCTGAGCCTGGCTCATTTCACATAACATGATGGTTTCCAGTTCCATGCGTTTTTCTGCAGATGATATGGTTTCTTTCTTTGTGGGTAAATAATGTAAAAAACATTCTATATATACCGCATTTCCTTTAGCCATCATGATTTGATGGACATCTAGGCTGTTTCCACATCTTATTTATGTGAAGTATACCACTCTTAAGTGTGTGTATGTGTGTACCTTGTAGTGTGCTATATTTAATTCAGGAATATACTGAGTGGTATAGCTAGATCAAATCATAGCTTTATTTTTAGTTCTTTTAGGAATCTCTGTGCTGATTTCCATGGTAGTGGTAATTGTTTACATTCCCAACAAAAAGTTGGAGGGAATTTTCCTGAATCTTCACCATTGTTGTTATATTCTTAACGATGGCTATACTGACTGGGGTGAGATGGAATCTCAAAGTAGCTTTGATTCGTATTTCCATGGTGGCTGAACATGTTGAACATTTTTTTATATTTGTTACCTTTTTGTACTTCTTTTGAGAAATGTGTATAGAGTTAACTTGCCTGTTTTTGACTGAGTTCTTTGTAGGTTAATTTTTTTTTAGTTCCTTGTGTATTCTAGATATTCATCTTCTTTTGGAAGAATAGCTAGTCATATTTTGTCCTATTCTGTAAGTTGTTGCTTTCTTCTGTTTCCTGTGCTGTACAGAAGTTTCTTTAATTTGATTTAATACTATTTGTTGATGTTTGATATTATTTCCAGTGCAATTGG
This sequence comes from Fukomys damarensis, assembly GCF_012274545.1. Classification (NCBI taxonomy): domain Eukaryota; kingdom Metazoa; phylum Chordata; class Mammalia; order Rodentia; family Bathyergidae; genus Fukomys; species Fukomys damarensis. The sequence continues at coordinate 3,969,627 of NW_022900923.1, read as the reverse complement.
AGTCCTGTTCGGGAAGTCTTTTTGTCTGTGTCTATGAATTCAATTCATTCCTCAATGTTATTGTCTAGCAGTTTCAGTTTGTGGTTTTATATCTGGGTCTTTGATCCACTTTGATTTGATGAGCAGGGTGAGAGATAGTGATCTAGTTTCTTTTTTGTTCTGTTTGGTTTTGGTTTCTGAGCTGAGTCTCCTGTGTACTTCAGGCTGGCCTTTAACTCACTGTGTAGCCCAGGATGGCCTCAGACTCGCAGCAATGGGTTCTGTTCAGTCTTCTGCATGCAGATCTGTTTTCCTAGCAGTATTTGTTAACGAGGCTGTCTTTTCTGTAGCACTTGTTTTTGGCCCCATTTGGTCCTGTTTCTGGGGTCATTTCTGCTGTGCATTTGGTATTAGTCTCTCTAGTTGTAGGTCTCCTCAAGTGAATGGTGATCCTCACTGTTCATATTTAATAGTAAAGTACTAATGAGTTGACTGAGAGTTCAAACCCAGAGTTTGTGTTTGGTGAGCTTCACTAATGGATAATGCAACAGAGTTGGCCCTTTGGGGATGGATACCCAAGGGTCAGTTTTTACAGGTTTCTTTGGGAATCTTCCTTTTTTTTCTAGAGAAGAATCCTACAGTCTGCTGCTATGGGTAAGACATCTGCTGCCTCTTCTGGGCAGAGTATAGAAACAGTTTGGGGGCTCTGGCACGCAGTGTGTAGACTTGGCACTGACCGATGTTCCCGAGTCCCAGACCTCTCTGTTCCTGGCTTGTGGGGACTAAACTTCCTGACTTTGTTGGTACCATCCGGAGGATCTAGCGGCCTCTGTAGGCAGTGTTCTCTTTTATTACCCATCTCACACCATCTCCTCTTCCTCCCAAATTGCCTCCAGTCTTGACATAGATTCATGGTCTTTTACTTAGACACCAGTTTCTCTTTCCTTGTGGGTGGTTTCTGCTGTTCTTCCCAGGTATCATGTGCCCAAAACTGTCATGATATGTCTTACTGTTTTCTTCTATACCCTTTAGACCCTTAAATTAATTTTGTTCTTTTGTCTGTATCAAGTTAAATGCATCTTGGTGTTTCACTGAAAGATCTCCTAAAAGAAGCAATGTTTATCTTATTGCCTCTTATTTCTTTAATGGAATTATTGGTAGTCTTAGTGTGATAAAAAATATTTTACAAAACATTAAACCTTTAAATGTTTGATAGTAGTGCTTTCTGAGCTTTGATACGAATTCCTAAAAAACTTGTGTGTAAACATTCCTTAAGATTGGAGCCTTATGAAAAGGAGATTGTCCATGTAATAAAGAAGGTATAGACATCTGTGCTTCTCTGGATTAGCAACTTCTTTGAGAGCAAGCTTTGTGATTATCTCCACCCTTTGTGACCTTTAGGTGTTCAGGTATGTGTGCGTGTTTCTTTTAGCATTGTTTCCTTGAGAATGAGGACAAGAAATTGTGTGTGTGTTCAGTTTGTCCAGTACATTAATTTTTGTTTTGTACACCTGGTGCCCAGAGTTACTGAGATCAATTTCTCTGAAGTCACGCAACTAAGATATTTGAGTCTGTTTTCAGGGCATGTGGAATTGCATACTGTACATCTTTAATTCACTTTATACTTTTCTGTTGCTGTGAGCTACCAATTCAGCAGAAGTAGTTACTGCTAAATGTCTGCTATCCCATTTACAAATGTGAGCATTTTAGGTTGGTGGAAATTCCCTAATCTAAAACGTGGATCCTCTCCCTTGCACCAGGTAAATGAGGGACCAGAGCCCAGGGTTGATCCCTGGGTATTGGCTCTGAGCAATTAAAAAGAGAAAAAAGATTAAATTGTATTTGGGACACTGTTTAGGGGGTCAACAAAAACTTACATTTTGTTTAAGTTTTCATAAAAATTTAAGCTTTATCTCTTAAATGAATAGTGTCTTCCCTCCTTCAAAGCATGTACCTTTCCAGAGAGACTTGTTTTTTCAGTTGTTAAAATAATCAAGTTTTTATTAATGTAGAATTCTTGGTTTTTTCCTTTACCTTCATAATTGTAATGATTCCTTTAGCTCTTTTCTTTAAAAGCTAACCAAATGCCTCTTAGATTTCATGACATTTAATTCTCTTTCCATAAAGGCAGATGTGGCCCGTTTTAAATCTGAGTCTTAAAGGAGAATGTATTGGCAACTGTGCTACCTGTGCTCTTAAATTCAGACTTTCTGCAAGGTTTCATTTACCTGAAATTTCCAGCCTATAATTTCAGGTTTTATTTTGTTGAAGTGAAGCCACAGTAAATTTGTAAAAAGGGAAAATGCTAGCTGGTTTCTGTAAAAATAGTTTCCTTAGTGACTTCAGGGCAGCAAAGGTCAATTGAAGTGCCTAAGAAAAAGCTGCTGGAAGGGGCTTGGTGTCTTCCTGGTTTTATGATAGGGTCTCTTTAAACTAAATGTCAGCCATAGGGACAAGTTGGGGTGCCATGTTGTATGCACTTCTCTCAAATGGAAACCTTGTACTTTGTTCTTAGCTGGGTATTCAGTGATAGGAAGGACTGCTTTTGAAATACCAGGCATCTTTGGGAGCTGTAACCTTCTTGGTGTCTTGTAACCCTGTCTGAATGAAGCTGTATTCCTGTGATTCTTAGACCTGCAAAGAGGGGATCCTGGGAGTGGGAGGTTTCTCACGCAGGTCTGAAGGCCTCCCCGCACTTGGCAGGCCTTGCTTTTCCAGGGGAGTTGGGGGTGTGAAAGGCTGAGGGGGGGGGCCGACCTGCCCTTAAGCTGCCCCTGCATGGCAGGCAGCAGTGTTTTATTCTCACATAAAAGCTGCTCTGACTGGAATGTGTGGAATCCTAACTTTGTAAATAATTCAGCTTAAAGTTTGTTTACTGAAAATGCGTAAATGAGAGTTTAGACAAAAGGGAGACTCAAGTTTAAAATGAAAATGAGCAGGGTTGTGCCTTATTGTGGCTGAGAACAGTTGAGAACCAGTTTCTCATTGTGTTCACTTCCTTTAAAATAAGCTGTTTAGTTTTGCTGAACAGCGGTTGTAATTAAAGTGAGCTTGTGTTTGGCAGCATGGTACGATGTGGGGAACCTGAAGTAGAAATCTCTGGTTACTGTGGCATTAAATAACAGTGCCCGTACATCCTTTGGCGCTATGTGAAGAAATACGCCTACTGTTTGAGACTGCTGGAGTGGCTTCATTAGTGAAGTCTTGGCTTTTTAAAACCAAAATTGTCCTGCACAGTCAGTTGTGTATCGCATGTTCGCACCTGTAGTGCAGTTTTACAGATCAAAAGGGTACTTTATTGTTTTTGGCTAGAAGACATCATTTTTGAGTGGTGGGCAGTGGAGAGCACTTGTGTGTTGTTTAGAGACGGAGGCTACGGGTTTCAGAATCAGCCTGCTGGCTTCAGAGCGCCTGTGGTCCAAAGGTGTAGAAGAGTCTGCTCCTACGGGCAGAGTGTGAGGTGGGTTCAGATCCACAGACTGCTTGGGAAAGTCCACTCTGTGTTGCTGTTAATGGCATCGGAATGAGTTCCTTGTGCGTAGTGCTTTTTCCTCCCTCAAAACTAATGGGTTTAAAGGAAACGAATTCCTTTTATTACTAAATTATTACTAAGTAATCCAAAAGATATGTAAAATAATTCAATCAAAATTATGTTTAGGAAGGCCAGGGATTTAGCTCAGTGGTTCTGCCACCTGCCTCACAAGCACAAGGACCTGAGTTCGATCTCTGGTACCAAAAAAAAATATGTCTAGAATGGAAAATTCTTAGTCATTTTAGACATATTGGCATAATAGTGCATAGTTCTTTAAAAGAGCATAAAACTAGATTTTGAGGAACTGGAATTTGTCCATTTTCTCCTGTCCCCCATTTTAGGCTGTGGTTGACCTATTGTAACTTACAGATTATACTTACCCTAGAAAGTGTAATTTGTAAGTGGGTGGTGGTGCCCTGGTCAGAGGTCTTACCTTTGTGAACAGTGCAGAGCTTCACTGGGAGATCACGGCTGGCCTCGGTTGATGCCTTAGAGTCTGAGCAAGTGAGGACAGGGGAAATGGCCTGGAGGGCGTCACTTCTGTGCTGGGTGCCACCCAAGGTGTTTCATTCGCCTCTCGGTGTTAGAAGTAGTGGAACTCCCATGGTGGACTTGAGAAACCCAGAGTCAAAATGGTTTGGTCACATTGACCGTGTTTGGTAGGCTCTGGATTCCAGTGCCATCTGTGACTCCCAAGTTTTTATTGTGGCCATTAACTCTTGCTGCATAAAAGGGTCTAAAATGCTTAAAAGTATTGAGAATCAGAGCAGAAAACTCCCCAGCTCCACTCAGATGAGCGAAAAGAACTGAAGCTGGCTAATGAGCCACAGTGCCGCCCACCAAGATTTAGAGAGAGCTGAGAGAGGCAGCTGGCATTCCGAGGTCCCTCATTCCCACCAGTGGGTTCTATACTGACACTGATACGTTTTTAAATCTTAATTTCTTAAACTATTACGATAAAATAGTCATCATAAGGCATTTTAGAATTAGGAAGCTCATGACTTAGAACATTTTTTATAAATTCACTATTAGAATTGGCTTTCTCATCATTGGTCAAGGAATTAAGATTTACTAGAAATCAAATGCATCTTGCACTTAGAATTTTCTTCTTTTAGTTCTTTTATGAAAACTTTTAAGTAGATAAACACCTAAGGTTTTCTTTTTGAAAACGGATTTATTGAGTTATAACCGTACAATTCAGAACATTTTTTTATAAAGTGAAAACCTAAATGAGTCAAAGTTTACATATTTTATTTGCTTGTATCATTTTCTCTTCTGTTCTAGACTAATCCCTTTTAAAAACAAAACAAAACAAAATAAAACTGACTTTGTAAAGGAGGTAAGCCGTTTGTCCTGAAGAATGAATCTAGGGTTGAATTTTGTCTGATTGTTTCATCATGGTGCCTTTTATCAGATATCATCATGATGCCTGAAATCTAAAAATTGGGAATAAAGGTTTGATGAAATTTAGGCTAAACTTAATTGAACAATTATTTCATAGGTGTGTTAGTTTTCCATTGCTGTGGTAAAATGCCTGACAAAATAATCTTAAAAGGAAGAAATACTTATTTTGACTCATGGTTTCAGTCTGTGGTAGGTAACTGGGCTCCATTACCCTGGGCCTGTGGGGAGGTAGAGCATCATGGTGGGAGCACACAGTGGGGTAGAGCTGCAGACCTCTTGGTGGCCAGGAAGGCGGGGTAGAGATCACTTTTATAACACAGTCCTTCCCCAAACTCCTTAAGCTGTAAATCCGTAAGTGAATTAATCCATTTCCAAGGTCAGAGCTCTCGTGCTCCAACCACCTCCCATACCCCGCTCCCCAGCACTGCTGGAGTGGAGAGCAAGCCTCCAGCTCTGGAGCTTTTGGGCGACATTGAAGGTCCAGTCCCTAACAGCAGGTGTGATACTTGGCGCTTTGCTTACTGTTGTGAGGCTTCAGGAGCCAGTCTTAGAATGCCCCACGTTAGTGACTAGCTTTTCTCTCAAGTGAGAATGAATTTCCTCATTGAAGGCACGCTCCCCTTACCCCGGAGCTAGAAAGTAATTTCTGGGGTGGATACTTCAGCAGGAGCAAGTACCCCTTCCTGGGAATTTCAGAATATTCAGTAATGTTTTCATTTTCTTTCTCTTTGTTAGCTGACATGTTCTAGGGTTGAATTAGAGTTCCTAAGATGTGAGCTGCTGTTTCTTTCCTTTTAAATTGCTGTTTTCTAGTGAAAGGAGTCAGTTTTACTGCACCTCCAGCGCTGGCCCATGAGCTTCTTTGCTTCCCCTCTTTTGTCCACTTTTGAAAGTTGTGTAGGCCTGAGGGTTGGTATTCATTGACCACTTTAGAATAGGACATCACTGCAGCCAGGACACCCTCTGGTGCTTCCGTTGCCAGGTGTGCAGCGGAAGTGTGTCTGAGCCGCCCGCGTGCACTCTGTGGCACGGCCGGTTCTCTTTGAGGGCTTCCTTGTGTTGTGGGACCGGATGTCTCATCCCATTTGTGCTTTCTGCATCCTAGACCTAAAATCACTTTTTGTTTTGTTTGGTGGGAGAAATCCATTTATTTTTTAAATTTTTGTTGCATTCAGATAAGAGTGATAGTATATATACATGTTACTCATGTTCTCTTTACAGCTTGGTTTTGCTAATATAACATTTCATGATTTTAAAAGCACTTTTAAATGTTTTCTCCTTTCAGCTTTTTAACAAAATCTGTGCTATTAAGAAAAACATCGATATCTATTTTCCAGATGAATGAATAGCACTGTTAATTTGTTTATAAATCTGTATTTTCACTTACATACTATATAATAAAAATAACAAGGATGGGCTTTAAGAGATTAACTGGCAGCCGGGCGTGGTGGTACACACCTGTAATCCTAGCACTCAGAAAGCTGAGACAGGAAGATCGCTGTGAGTTCGAGACCAGCCTGGGCTACATAGTGAGTGAGTTCCAGATCAGTTTCAACTACATAGTGAGACCCTGTCTCAAATTAAAAAAAGAGAATAACTGTCAGAGTGTATTCTAAATATTTAAATCTCCTAATTTAATATGAAAATGTATAGAGCACTTGTATTAAAAGTCTTGATACGTTACATTGGCTTTTCAGGCAGTTTAGTTAACCTTAACTTATTAACAGTTCTTATGAGAATGTAAACAATGAGCAGAATCAGTGTTGGATAAGTTCAGTTCTCTGATGCTTAGATATGTGAATAGCAAGTTAGAATAGGCACCACCAAGCAGAATGACTTTGAGTGAGGATATTTGTGTTGAGTGTAGAAACAAAAGGCAGAAAGTGCAGTTGAAACAAGTAGCAGATAAAAGAAAGGAAGCAAAAAATAATATGGACTTTGGTAGTATTAGGCTTGAGTTCTTGGAAATAACTCGAAGTTCTTAGAGAACTATATATTTAACGTGTGTTTGGACTGTAAGTAAAAGTGGTGTCATTTCTGCATCCTAGCCCCCCATGAGACTCTACTAAATGCTTTTTGAGTTTGCTGGGATTTTATGAAATACCTATATTTCTGAATCTGGATAATACATAAATAGTTAACAGAAACAAGACCAAGTGAACTTTTTAGAAATGAATTAAAATAAGTTTATGAAGGGATGGAAAAGGCAAAAGTTGATCAAAACAATTGGGAGTTGCTTATTAGAAACTCTTTGAGAGCCAGAGAGAAATGATTTCTGTAGAGATGGGATCTCTTCTTCATTTGTAGGTTCTTCACTGGAACTTGCACATTCCAGAAAGAAACATTAAGAGTCAGTGGGATGGGAGAATATCTCTCAGGGTTAAAAAGTCATCGATATTTTTATTCAGCTTCTAAATAATAAGGGCTATATTTCACTTCTGTTGATTTCAGCCAGAAGCTACATTGTGAGTAGCTTACTAGAAAACTTTAACAACAGTGTTTAGATGAATTTAGCCAGCACTGAGTCCCTTTTTTAATTTAGTCCAAATTAAATTAAAATGAAAACTGAAAACTCTTCTTAGGGAAACCTCTGAAGTCAACAATTGCTGATTGCTAAATATAGATAGACTATACTATTTATTTGTTTAGGGTTTGCCTCTAATTTCCCCCTTCAGAATGAAATGAGGTTAAGCTCCTAATTATTTCGTGTTAGACTAATGAATAATTCCAAACCTTCTATTGCAGCATTTTTGTCAGTAGCTGCCAGTGTTTGTTCAAACTTTGAAAGAGAAACTGATTAACATTTTTAGGAGTTGTCTTCATCTTCCAGACTGACAAAGACTGCTTCTGTATGACCCTGATTAAATATTTGTGTAAAACCCGGCTGGGGCAGTGGCATTTTGTTTCCTTGCATCATGTGGTTTTCATTATGTTCTTGGTTGTTGCATTTAATCAGTTTTGCTTTTTAATCAGTGTAAACATGAAGAGTTATCTTATAGGTCTCCTCAGGTCCTTGAGTCAGGGCCTCCTGAACACTGGAGGCTTTGTGAGCGACCGCTATGTTATTGTAATCTGTGTGCAGAGGCCGCCCAATTTACGTCTAACAATAGGAAAAATCTGGTCCTAGTGTGTAGTTTCGCTAACTTTGTCTTACATTCGTCAGGTTAAAAAAGTTTTTTGGTTTTTTGTTGTTGTTGTTTTTTTTGTTTTTTTTTGTTTTTTTTGTTTTTTTTGTTTTTTTAGTTTTTTGAGACAAGGTCTTACTATGTAGTTGAGACTGACCTCGAACTTACTATGTAGCCTAGGCTGGTCTTGAACTCACAGCGATCCTCCTGCCTCAGCCTCTGAGTGCTAGGATTACAGGCATGCGCCACCATGCCTGGCAAGAAAGATTTTATTGCTTCAAGTCCTGAGCGTCCAGAATTTCTGATTTGCAGTACTGGTATTAATTGGTTCAAATCCAGGACTATCTTAGTTTTAATTTCTATTATAAAAATAATACATCAAAATTGCAGTAACTTCTTTGTTACAAACAAAACAAAACCCCTTCATTTTCATTATGTCTTCACTTTTATTGAAATCTATCCAAAGATCACCCCAGCAAGCTTTTCTGGTGAGTGGCATATTTGGAATTTGTTCAGGCTTTGTGGGTTCTTGAGTGTGGGTCGTGTTTGTGGAAGGCGGTCAGTAAATCGAAATGCATGAATCCAGTGTAGCATGATTGACCCAAATTAGGACTTCTCTTGAATACCCTAAGACGTTTTCTGTACATGGAGTACTCATCTTACTCTGCGCGGCCTTACCATGGTTTTAAAGCATGTCATATTGTGAAAGGACATCAGGGGTCTGGGTGTGAGCACCGGCTGAGCTTGTAAGAGCCTGAATGGTAGGTAGTGAGCGTGGACTGTGGGACTTGGAGTGAGTTACAGCACTTCTTGGAGTCTCTGTGTCCTGGCTGTAGATGAGAGTGGAACTGTGATCTGGCCAGGACTCCTTTTTCCTTCCAAACTAACATATATATATATGTATATGAATGAGACATAAATTAGGAATCAGCAGACTGACTGACTTCTTGGCTTCCTGTTATGGTAGACAGAGATTTACTTCTTCTACAGTCTTTGTCTTCTCCCATGTACTCTCAGTATAGTTGGTTTACAATTATTTAGGTCAGTGTTCAGCATGTACACTTGTCCAAGTATTATTTACAGCTGAATGTTGTAATATTCTGCACGTGTATTTCTATTTAATGTTTTTCTGAAAGGTAATGATAGCTTGATTTTCACGTTTAACTTCCATAGTATATGTAGTTCTTCAAAATCAAATTGATAATATTAAAATTATGTTCTCTGGGACATTATTTCCTCGAAGCTCTTTTCCTGCCTAGGTTGGTTTCTTTCTTGGGTCACACCAGGGCTTCATTTGGGGATATCCATTACCTGTGATCTTTGCACTCTCCTCACCATCACCCTACCCTGTTTCCTCTCCTGTGCCTGCCTCTTTTCTCCACTTTCCCCCTTTTGGGCCAGCGCATGTCCAGGGGCTTTGTCCTGCTGGACCAGGGCGTGCAGGCAGACACAGAGGCAGGGTGCCCTCCGCTCGCTGTGGTGCTGGAAACGCTTTTCGCTGTGTTGCGTCTCCTACTTTCCCAGCCCCCGTCTTTCTTTTGGCTTGCTCCATCACTTTCTGGAGGACACCCTCAGCAGCTCTCCTGAGAATGGCTACATGGGACATAAACTTCTAGGGATCGCCTGTGTCTGAAAATAGCCTTGTTCTGTCCTTATGCTTGAATAGTAATGTCTCAAGTTCTTGAATTTTAAACAGGAGATTACTTTTTTTTTTTTTAAGTATTTGCTTCTTGGGCTCTTCTGTTGGAGTTACTATTGGAAAATCAGACTACACTCTGATGCTTGATCCTTTGTGTATATATGAGTTGTTTATTTTCTTTGTGGAAGCTTATTGTCCTTTCTTTTAGTTTTGATTGTCTAGAAATTTTACAGTGAAGTCCTTGACCTAATTTTGTTTCTATTTTGTGTTTTGGGCACTCAGTTGGGTCCTTCGTAACTTCGGAAATGTGTTCTCCTTCATTTGGGGACATTTTCTTCATTCACTCCTTCCTTAACTTCCTCCCATCCATTTTGGCTGTGCTGTAGAATTCGTTATTTATATATGCAACCTTCTCAGCTGCTTCTCCAGTTATTTCATCTCTGCATTAGTCACTTTCCCGTGACAATATGTCTCATACCCACAACTTTAGAAAGAGAAGTATATTTTGGCTCGCATTTTCAGAAGATTCGGTCAGTGGTGTGCATGTTCCCAGGCCGGAGGAAAACTGCCCAGCCTCACAGGCAGGAAATGGACAGAAGGGGAGGGAGGTGCGCTCCATGGCGCAGCCGCTGGGACCCACCTTGGACAGCTCAGTCTTGCTGAGGGGCCACCTCACAAAAGCCCTGCCCCAGAGCACATGAGATTTGGGTGCACATTTTATATATATCCAACCCGGAGCGGTCTCTTTCCCCTCTTTACACAGGTCTCATTTAATCACTTCTGTGTCAGGTTTGTAATTTCTACTCTCGTGTTTTTACCCTCAGGTTTTGTGTTGCTCTCTTTGTGTTTCTTTTAAAATGTGAATGGCCCTTTTTTTGTGAATGCTTGTATTCTACTAAATCTTTGAGAATATTAATGATTTTTCCCTCTATTTTTTCTCATTGACTAATTCCTTTTTCCTACAAGTACCTTTTCTGCTTTTTTGTTACTAGCTTCTTTCTGACAACCCTTGTTTGTTTCTGATTAGAACCAGTAGTCCTAAAAGTGCGATTAGCACTCTTGATTGAACGTGGGGCTGTTGCCCCTGAAGCTTCCCCACCAGGTTCTCTGGGTCGGGGCTTTGTTAGAGTAGCGATCGATGGGTGAGATTTTCTCTAGAGTTGTTAGCCTGCCAGTGTGTCAGGAGAGCCATGGTGAGAGCAGTGGGGGTGCCGCTCACTTACTCCCGACCGCTGCGCTCTGTGCCTGTGCCTGTGCCTCCACTGTGCTGGGTCCCTGGAGGGGTCTCCAGTGGCCTGGTGTCTCGGATCACAGCGTCCCCCACTTCTCTTCACTGTGTACCCGGAACTCCAGCTTGTGCTCCGATGCGCCTGTTTCTTCTCCAGGCAGTGGGGTGAATAGGTTGGCTGCCTGCTGAGACCTCTTACCTGCGTTGTCTGCCTTCCAGCCTGGTGGTGCTGCTGTTGCCTCCTCTCATCTGGTCCTTGCTGGTTAGATCTTTAAAACCAGCATTTCCTTTCTTGTGTTTTTATTGAGAACTGCAGCTCAGCAAGAGTAGTTGTTTGTATTCAAACTTCCACATCAGCAGGGCCTTCTGCCCCCCTTTGGTACATATTTCTTTAGCAGTTGTGGAAATTAAACATTAAAGCATTGTTCTTTTGCCTTTAAAACAGTTTCTTTCTTGAACTGACCTGTAGACACTTGTTGTAGAGTATCTGTTTTTAATGTTAACCCACACTTGCTGGAACCACTTTTTCTGTCTGCTCTTTCTCCACCTGTTGCTTCCCAATGTGAAAAGCCCGCTGTGTGACAGTGAGCAGTGACCACACCAGAGACACCCGGAGCTAAGCCCAGTGCTGGATTTCCAAACCGATAGGGTTTTCTGAAATCCTCCCCCTGCGCTATAAAGTGCCTTGGTCTCTGAGCACTGGGCAAGTACTGTCACTAAGACGTGCTTATCCTTTCATTGGCCATGTCGCGGTCGCCGGGGAGCAGGGAACTTATAAAAGCAGATGGTCACGTCCTGACCCCGAAGTGTCTGACTCAGTAAGGCTGGAATGATTTTCTGATTTCTAACTTCTAACAGGTTTCCAAGTGGTACTGTTAGGCTGGGGTCCCATTTTAAGGATCGCTGGTCATAGATCACTGGTCATGTCAACAGGATCACTTAGATCCCACTCTAAAGCCCTGCTGAGCTTTCGCTTTTCAAATTGGATAGTTGAGAGGAACTTTGAACTTACTCTGTCACTGCTCTCAGTGGCCGAATGGACGGCTCCGGTAATCAATCGCCTTTGGACACAATCATGAGGGCACCGGTCTCTCACCATTGCAATAAATCCCTTCCTTTGGTCTATACTTCTTTACTTCTGAGCTGCTGTTTGAAGTATTTTCTGTGTTCTGTTCTCTCCGTCCCTCCCGTACCCTGTTCTGCTGTTGCCGAGGTTTTCTGGCTCTGCGCTGGAGCCCCTGCGAGCACCACAGTGCAGGTGGAGCTGCCCGTGCTGGGCCCCGGCTGGCACTCGCTCAGGCACACACACAGCTGCAGCGAGGACAGGACTTTGTAATTGGTTTAATTCGACTCATTAAACTGTGAGTGTTCTCATAATTCCCAAAATGTCGGTGGTACCTCAGCTGTGGCCACACGCTTCCCAGAATTCAAAGCTTCCAATTGTCAGTCTGACGAGGAAGAGGTGTGATCATTGCTGGTTCTGAGCAGAGGTCTGTTTATTGGAAACACCCATTTCTTTTATTCAAGGTGAGGAGTCTGACAAAATATGAGTCAGCTAGTGGCTTCCTAACTCCTGAGACAGCTTAATCCAGTAGGAGCAGATGGAGGGGAGGGTTCTAATGACTGCTTTCCTCCGAATTGCCTCCCGTCTACTTGGCTTGAGAAGCATTAGAATTGATATTTGTTTGTTTCTTTATGTTGGTTACATCAGAGTACAAAGTGTATTGTTACTCCCGATATACCAATTCTGAAATCTTTTCTTACACTGTTGTGCTGTCCGGTCTCTAGGTCCTATTTAGGGGCAAACACTGCTTGAAATTTTGACCTGTAGCATATAGGAGTGAAGCAATAGATATTTTTCCCCCCTGGTTCTAAGTGTCCTTTTAAAATGGACTCTTTTTTTTTTAATGTAATAAGTTTTAGGGCTGGACCATTTTAAATAAAAGGTACTTCAGCAGTTAAGTTTAGGTTGGCAGTTTCTTGCAGCCTAGCAAGTATCTTTAATATATTTTTCTTTAAATTGTTTCCTACATGGTTAGTAGCCATGTTAATAAAGATAACAAACAGTATTTTCAAGCTGAATGTTAAGGGTGCTTACATTCACACCTAGAACTTTCCAGAATTGTGTATTTTTATAAAGGGAATAAACAGATCTGCATACACAGTTGGTTCTGTGGAAGCAAGGTCTTTGTTCTGCTTGCCCTGTGTTTCTGACACGAAGAGCAGTGTTTGGTACCCTGTTTTCAGTAAGTACTTGTGGACCGAACTGCGAAGTTTTCCAACTTCATTCTGCATGTGTTGCGTTTCTTAATGCCACACGGTGGCACTGTTGTTCCATGCACTGGAAGCCTGTGTTTCTGGGCTGTCTTAGGTGTTCTACACGAAGGAATAAACTGACCGCCTATTGTGTTATTGTCTACTTTGGCTGTTTATGGTCGTAGCATGTCCTTGGTCTCTCATCACACAGTCGGTCAGTGATATAATAAGCTCTCAAGAACGTTTGGCTCAGATCTTTTATAAAATGTCAGTTAGATAGCATCTGCAAAAGCCCTGCACAGTACCAGGGTCGATTTCCTTTGCTCTCCTTCACTTTGGGTTAAAAGTGTTTGATGAATTTCTGTCTATATCGAAATAGTTTTTCAAGAACTTCCTATTAAATTATCATTGAATATTAAATAATACTGTAAGTTCTGGTTGCCAAAAGACTCACAGATCTAGATTTTACTACACTCCCTAATTATTTGTGGAGTTCATGAGTTTTATGAGCTTGATAAAATATTTTATTAATGTGTGATCCTTTATTGTACATTTGTGCATATTTGATCATAGAGTAAAACTGACTTCAGTTTAGAAGTTGTATTGGTTTTACCTGCCTCTTAAACCTGAGTGTTGAAGAGCTTGCTTGTAGCTTGAATTTTTATTTTCTTGTGATTGGATTGATTTCTGAATGTGTTTGTTGATTCTTTTATTTTCCTCAGACCGAAGTGAACTCAGAAGAGGGCCCAGGGTGGAGCATTCTGCGTGATGACTTCATGATGGGAGCGTCCATGAAGGACTGGGACAGGGAGAGCGATGGCCCGGATGACAGCCGCGCGGGGCCCGCCGGTGCCCCTGACACGTGAAGTGGTGCCCTGCACACGCATGCTTTGTCCTCCAAGGTGGGGCACTGCGAGGAGCCGTCCTCGAAAGTCCCTCTGTTTATGTGAGCTGTCTCAAATGACTGTATTGTCAACTTTTATATAGTTGTGATTTTACTCCAAGCATTTGTAAAAAGAAATATTTCTGCTTGACAATATTTTCATTTTTCTAGGGTCACGGTGTGTTTACACACCCTGACCACGGACAGCAGTGCGGTTTTAGTATCACTGGTGTTTCAAGACATGCAGCTCCAATCAGAATTAAAATGAACTCTTAGAGGTTGATGTTTTTCTGCCTTCCAACTCATGGACTTATGTCTGTAACTTGTTGAAATAATTGGGGGTAGTTTGTTTATTTGTTTGGTATAGTAAACGGGAGAAAACCAATGTAGTAAATTTTTAAAATAATAGTATTTCTGACTTTGGGTGTTGATTTTAATTTTTGATTAATGGTAAACCTCATTTAGGATATTACCTCCTTTTTATACTGTACTAAGTAATATAATGACTGATGGTTTAAGTGTTGGGTTGTCATTACATTGGAGAAATAGAATTTTAGACTCTTTTTTGCCCTGAAATAATTGGTTTTGCTTAAATTCTCTTTGGGTGGTCCAACCAGGAAAGTGATACAGTCTGAAAACAATCTATATCAAATATTGCTCCTAATTTGAGACTTGCTTTCATATTGCTGGCTTAAAATTTGTTAAATTGGGTATCCTTTAGTATTTAGTTGTTAAACAGAAAGAGAAGTGAACTGAGACTAATATCATCCCAAAATAAGTGGGAAACTGCCCAAGTTTGTATAGGAATTAATCAGTAAATATAATCTATTCCTGCTTGAAAAAGCTCCATCCCTTCTCTCCCCCTCCACCCAGTTGTAGCCCTTGGGTCTGTTACACACTGAAGGATAGTCCTACTCCAGAAACAATGTTCCGGAGCAGAGATGTTTACCTTTTCCAACCCATTTGAGTGTCATAAGTATTATAAGACTAAAGTTAAATTAGCCCATAGCCTGGTATTTGTTATCATAAAGGACAGTGTATACTCAAGATATCAAGTGGTTAAAACAACAAAGTTTGAAATGCATTTTTCTATTTATCCTAACTCTTGAACACTAGTGTCTGTCTTATTAAATTACAGAACCACCATTTTGGCATTTTAATATAAATAAATGTGAACAAATATTCCTCAGTCATGCAGGACTATATTATTGTGTTAAATATCCTGGTACAACTTCATATAGGTAAATATTTCAGTATAAGTTAACACATACTGTCTTTGAATCATATAGTTTTGCAAAATTTATACAGTGTTAAAAATGAGTAAATAACTTCTTGTTTACTAAAAAGTAGTTTTGAAAAACATACTTTTTGTTTGTTACTTTCCTACCAGGGATCAAATTCAGGATCTTGCACTTGCGAGGCAGGCGGTGGCACCACTGAGCTAAATCCCTGGCCCTCATACTTGTATTTTATAGTCCTTTATTTGACTAGGAAAATTGAAAAAGATTTTCAAATTGAAAATAAGGAAGAGAATATTTGCAAATTTTCTTCTTTCAGAAATGATTTTGTTCCAACATAAAATTGGATAGCCAGTTGGATCTCTTGTAAAAAGGGTGAAAGTTATCATTTGTGTTAGAAGGCCATGAATTTTTGCTATATAGTTGAAATGTCTTCTATTAATATTTCTGCATCTTGTGCTGGGTTATTTAGTTCAGTGGTTCTGCCACCTGCCTCAAAAGTGTAATGTCCTGTGTTCAATCCCCGGTACCAACAAAAATTTTCTATGTCTTGACTACAAAAATTTTTAAGCAAAAAATTATGTGACTCTAAAGATGAACATATTAGTTCAGAAACTAAGTATGTATCTTTGGATGAATGTTTCAAATTGTTTACTTCTATTACTGCTATCCTAAATATATAAAACAGCCGGGGATTTAGCTCAGTGGTTCCACCGCCTGCCTTGCAAGCGCAGGGACCTGAGTTCTATTCCCAGTACAAAAAAAAGAAGAACCAACAACTAAATATATGAAACATTTAAATTCTTCTGACACCAGTCTCAGAAAGAACTCTTTCTGTTCCCTTTTTCTGCATCGCCTTTCGGTTTTATAAGGAGGGGAAAGAGAAATTGTATTCCATTTCTCTTTCCATTCATCTATTTAAAATAACAACACTAGGGAACTATTTATGGTAACTATTTAGATGAATGTAACAGTAAAGAAGCTACTTTATTTCAAAAAGTATTGAAAAAAACAGCCAACAACATAAATCTATTTCCTTATCCTGTTGTCTAGAAAGTTGGGTGGTTGGGATGAATGTTCTCAATATCCAGCTTGATTTAGCATCACTGCTTGGTTTTAAGCATTGGAATTTTAAAATCAAGGTAATACTTGTTCAAGACTGAAAATAACTTAGAATCGTCATTGTAGTTTTAACACTTCAGCGAAGAATTGGAATAGCAACTTTATTTTCAGGGTACCTAGACTTCTCATTACATTACTGAAGAATTACTAAGTGATTCCAAAATACACCTTTAAAACTCTTTGGATGGAGTCATTCAGAGGCTTGCCTTCAGGACAGGAAGCCTGGAGTTGTTCATTAAGAAGTTGGAGAAGACTTACTCGAGGGCAAGTCCAAGTTCTTCAGGATATTTTGGATCTTCTACAACAGATGAGTGAAGAAAGAGATGTTTAAATTCCGGGAAACCTCTTAACGCCTTCTAACCAGTGTTGTCAAACATACGGATATCTTTATTAGTTGCTGGCCACCACCCAGCCTAATCCTGTGCTGTTTAGGGAGCTGTTGGGTGGCAGTTTTCAGATGCCAGAAGATGCCCTGGTGAAACATAATAGAGAAGGCTGAGGCTGATGTGAACAGAAAAGAGATACAGAAATACAAACCTTGTTGCTAAAGAGTTATGGTCGGAGAAAACCCCCAAATCACAATCTTTAAGGAGTGTAAATGTTTCTTCCATGAATGATGGGGGGGTCACGTGACTTCCCTCCTTATTTGTATATGCTTATGTTTTTATTAAAGATTTTATTGATATATGTCCTTTTCGTATAGATTAATGTTTATATTATATAAATCTATAATAGATTTTTATTAATACATATATTTCATAAGTGAAACCAGAATTTTTGTTTCTTCAGACACTTTTAATGGCTGCAAAGTACCACTATCTTACGGTACCTTAACAGAATCCAAACGGAGACACTTAGTAGACCTGATTGAGAGTGCATTCTAGGAACTCTCTGGAGTTGTTTTATTTTTATCAGAGGGAATCGTTACACTTCTATAAAGAACAGAAAGTTGAAACTCCTCATTAAATTCCTGTAGTAAGTATTCACTGTATGATTTGAATAGTGTTGAGTTTAAATAATAATGACTTGAAATAAATCAGCTGTCTACTAGGACTTTAAAATTTCTTTCCTGAAAGATACTGTACAAAGCTCCTGTAATGGAGAGTAGATGGAGTATTTGTAAGGGACCTCACATGAGCGCACTTGTCTAGAGCCGCGAGTGTTGTACTCGAACACAGGCTCTGTTAGTGTCCATGAGGGGCATGGGGTGGATGTGGAGCCTCGCAGGTCTTATGAGTATGAAGACTATTGGAGGTGAATTGACAGTGAAAAACTTTAGAAGCAGGAGAAAGAACTCGGTGCCCACAAAAAGCTGTCTCTTTCCTCCCAGAACGCAGGAGTGTGTGCTTGGCGGGCAGGGTGGATGAGCCCTGCAGAGGGTTTTCACCAGGTGGGCTCACATTGTCTCAGTGTAGATCGAGAAGGAAAAGAATGCTATTCCGAGTGGCTGAGAAGTGTGTCCGGTGGCTCCACAGAATGCTGAGTGGTGATTATCTAATCAGAATTACAGATGGAGGACGTACTCTTAACTGAACTTAAACAATCCTAGATTCTTTGTAGACTGTTCAGTGGCCTAGAGAACCGCGTTAGTTTTTTTGGTTGTTTGTTTGTTTTGGTTTTTTTTTGGTACTGGGGATTGAACTCAGATCCTTGAGCTTGCGAGGCAGACCACGGAACCGCTGAGCTAAGTCCCCGGCCCCAGCCGCATTAGTGTTTTTAATCTAGTCTACTAAACATAATTTAGGGAGTTGGACATAGGGCTCCTGAGCTAGAAGTGTGACCCTTTTTTAAATTTTATTTTGCTTTGTGAAGAATGTCATGTCCCTCCGAAGCCCGAGTACATCCATAGCTCTCTGTTGAATCTCTGGTTTTTAACTAAGCGAGGTAAGCAGGGAGGTGCACTAGTGGTGCAGGCATAATTCCTTATAATCCTGCCCCGTGCTGTCTGTCGGACTTGCTACTAAAACCCTGTGTATCAGCACTGACCGCTGTGGTGCCTGTTCTCATTTCACATGCAGGGATGGGGAGGAACCAAATCTTTAATGTTGCCTAACTTAATTATTTAAAATTTGAAAAGCTGCCTGTGTTTGGTGGGTCTGTCCTAACTATGAGGAGAATAGTTACTGAGCATATGATTAGTCTGATAAAATTAGTGAATTTCCTGAGCTTTTCCCATAAACTTTTGTGGATCTAATTTAGTAGGCATATACATTTTCAGTATAGTTTTATTGATTGATTTGTTCCACTTTGACTGTATATTTTGTAAAAGAAATCTCTTTGTAAGCAGACTGCACCCTGAGTAGCAGTTGTCCTTAAATGTTAGGCCATACCTAATAACAAATAACATTTGACTTTCAGCATTACCATGTGGAATTCTTAGAATTCACACAGCAAACTTCAGAGCCTGTCTGCTTCAAAACACAGGTTTGTGAGGCACCTGAAGAATGTACTGAGTGCTGCCTGGCCCCCGTGCCAGACTGCATTCTAGCGGCAAGTTCCCTTGTTTTGGACTTGGTGTTGGCTCCCTGTTTGTGTAGGAGGTTTCCGGAGGAAGTGCCTTTATATGCAGAACCCTGTAGTTGTCTAAGAGTTTGATTCTAGTCCAGTACACACAACATAAAGCCAGAGCGAATGCAGGTTGGAGACTTGGAGGCAAACAATAGAAAACAAAGAGCACAATGAGTGTTATTAGCACAGCGTTTGAAATGATGAGGTGCTAACCACATTTGTATAAATAACAGTTTCTCTAACCCCTGAATCATCCTGCATTTTTAATGCAGTCTATTCATAAACATCAAAGCGAGGACACCAAATTTGTATGGGGTCGGGACCAACTGGGGCTCTGAGCAGAGTGACAGCTGAGAGTCCTGTCTGTGCGTGGGTGGCCTTGCAGCTGCTGACCCACCCCAGGGCTGCGAGACAGTTGCCTCTGGCTGCAGAACCAGACTTGAGTCTTAGCTGAAGATGCACCCCTCCCACGGAAGGACATAAACAGTGGGTGACATCAGCTCTTGCAATAGCGGAGGCAGCCGGACAGCAGTTACCTGTGAGCGCTGTGCTGAGAGGTACCAAGCATAGCATCAGCGTGGTGTCACTGCAGGAACACAGGTCCTCTCGGCTGTGTGGTGAGATCAAAGTTCACAGTCCTAAAGTTCCGTGAGTCCACCCATCTTCACAAATGGGAGCAGTGCTAGGAATGTCTGACTGTGGGATTCTCAAATACGCTCCTGAACAGTAAGAGAAGCCATATGTTCGGTGCGCATTTTAGGAAATACCGCTATTCACTGTTACATGAAATACAGCATAGTTTTGTAATCGGCTGAGTTCAGGGGTCAGCTTTATTAGCTATGAGTCCTGCCACAAATCTCGCATGTGAATTAGGTGTGACAACCTGGTTTCTCCTTGAAGGCTTGAGGTATGGCTGAGAGGTGAGGGGTCTCGAGATGCTCTCTGTACCCATTCTGGGATGAGGGGCTGGCCCATAGACATGTCATTCATTTCTCATCGATGGAACCGTAAATGCTTCTTTTCTAGATAAAGTGTGTTCTTCACAAAAGGTTAAAAGTCCGTCGAATAGCAGATGTTTATAGAGACCCAGTCATTTCCTCTTCAGGAAGAGATCCTGGTTACAGAAAATGCTGTGTCACAGTATTGCAGCATTGCTTTTATTAGAAATTTTAAACACCCTACATATTCACTGATAGGAGGTCATTTATGAGAACTATGCAGCTTCTGCTTTTCTGCTACCTTTTAAAATGATCACTGAAGAAAGATGAAGACACACGTCAGTGGTGTTAAGTGAAAATGTAAATCTAACCACAGGATAAAATTTTACATCCCAAAATGCATTAGATAAATTTAAGAATGTAATATCATGTTTCTAAAGAATATAGTATTTGATAGTTTGAGAAAACAGATTTCATGATGAATAAAATAACCTTGACTTTTTTTTTTGCCTCCTCTGTTCTGGAACCCAAGCAATAAATGTTTAATAGAGCACTGAGGATTCAGGAGAGAGGTGCCTTAGATGACTGTATTGTAGAGTCCTGTCCTATTGTTTAAATTTCACTAACTACCCTGCAGTGAACACTGAACATTAAAAAGTGGTGCTCCTCGTGATCACCTGTTGCTCTGTGCCTCTTAATTAATAAAAAAAAATATTTTAAAGCAGGAGCCTCTTTTTTTTTATTTAATGTAGTCTATTGTGAGCTGTGGTCTTACCTTCTGCAATTTCAGTTACCTGTGTCAACCATGTCATGAAAATGTTAAATGCAAAGTTTTAGAAATCATCATTTTCACTCACAAACCGTTCTACACAGCCTGCCTTGCTTGGGACATCGCTGCTGTGTCTGACCTGTGTGGACTACCGGCCCATGGGCATACACTGGTCATCAGTCAGCTCTTCCTGTTTTGCACTGCTTACACTCCCAGGTCTGCATAGTGTTTGGCACAGTCCACAGTATCAGGCATCCACAAGGGTGTCTTGGAACATGTCCCCTACAGTAAGGGAGAACTGCTGTGTTTTTCAAATGTTGTCATTTTGTTTCCAACCATATTTTGTGTAATCAGTCATTCTATTAAAGAAAAAGTCCTAATAACAGCAGGCATTCTGTGGCGTCTGTTGTATGACAAATGACTGAGGGCTCTGTAGTGTCTGAAGTCTAGTTCCTCATAACCACACGACCACTGATGCTGGTGTTACTGTACGGAGGAGGAAACAGACAACATGGCAAATAACTTGCTCAAGGTCACAGCAAGTGCAGTCAAATCTAGACTCCAGTCATAGACCTGCTGTCCACAACAGCATCTCCTCACATTTTAGATGGGATGCTAGAATCTGCTCCACAAAAACAAATTAGCTCATTCAAATTTTTTTATCTCATTTAAGTATGAAAGGACTCCGTGCCCAGTGGAAAGTAGAAGTAGATGGCATTGTCACCCCAGGCTCATCTCGACTGCTGCTATTAGACTCTGATGCAATATGCAGTTGGCAAATTCATCACAGGTCTTGCGTGAGCATTCAGTCTTTACATGGTCATTATCCAGATGGTGCAGAAATGGAGCCGCTGGTCCTCCTGGAGTGAGGTCCAGTAGTTTTGTCTGTGGGATATTTATTGTATATTGCTGTTACTCTTCTTACTGCTATGTTATATTGCCCATGTTGTCAGTTTTCTAATTACATTAGGTACTTCATGAAAGTGTTAAGTGGCATCTAGATATCCAAATTATGCTTTATGAATGACTAGATTGTAGCTCCAGCATAGCTAACAGGTAAGTAAAACTATAATTTAGGGTATTCTGTTGCTATTGATCTAGGATGTTCTCTTAAAATGCCCACTTTACAATATGTATGTGAAATTGTAATTTACATTTTATGTGTACAAACAGCAGATGGATGGAAATAGTCTTGATGTGGAGGTGTTAAGCATAGTACAGTTTTTTCAAAAAGATTTTAGCACAGTCAGGTGATAATGTGATTATTTGATAAGATGAAAATACGTCCCCGTGAATGGAGCCTGTCTGTTCTCCAGACTGACACTGTAAAGCTCCTCTAGGTGGCATGTGTGTTTTTCACTGAGACATTAAATTTGTTATAACTGGTCGCTCAACCAAATTGACCTTGTAACAGTCTCTTCTTTCATGACCATAATTAACTAAAAATATCATGAGACCTGTTAAAGAAACCAATACCAAAAACTCGTTCTAAAAGAGCAGCAATCAAAATCATTTTTGTGTATTGCTGAAATCTCTTCAAGTCACAGTGGCACATTTGCTTTTAGATTTATTCCTTTAGATTATAGTGAATAGCTTGCCATTTACTAGGAACTGTAGAGATGTTATGTACTCAGAAGGACAGAAATAGAGGTAATTAAGATAATCTAAAGCAAAACCATGAACTGTAGAAATCATCATTGCAAAGCATGATGAGGTGAGGAAGAAACACCACACTCCTGATGCCATTGAGTTCACTGTCCGGGTGTCCCGTGTTCTGTGAGGCTGTTACCATTAGTTACAGGAAAGCTGAACATGTAAAAAGTTCATACTGTGTGACCCATTGAAGGAGACAGAAATCTTTCCATCTTTGAGATTCTTTATTATTTTCCAAAATTAAAAAAACTTCAGCGTTTTCTGGATACACAAAATGTTAATCTCCATTTTTATGTTTTATGTATGGGAATTGGCTTTGTGAGGCTCAGAAGAAACTTGATCACACACCTCTTAGAGATCTTGTGTTTGTGGTGGTGCAGGTTTATATCCGCGCAGGTAACCGTTTGCTACCTAGAATCTGCTGCATAGGCAGAAGAAAAAAAAGGATCACCATTGTAACTAGTAAAAGAGGAAAATCTGATGTGTTCTTACAGATTGAGATATTCAAAGTGAATTCATGTAAAGAGCAGCTAGCTGGGGCAATTTTATTTTCCCTGTTTTAATATATTTATGAATGAAGTCCTTATCATTCACAGAAGTGCTTGGACTTGTGTGATATACCACATCGTCACTCTCATTATACGAACTTTCATTAAGTTTTTGAACTTTTGGAAATAATCATCAGTTTGTGGGCAAGAGTTTTATAAGTCAAAATGATATACTTAAAAATGCGTATTAGCTGGGTATGATGGTGCACCCTTGTAATGCCAACACTTGGGAAGCTGAGGCAGGAGGATTGCATAAGTTGGAGGCCAGTCTAGGCTACATAGTTCTGTGTCAGCCTGAGCCATATAGTAAGACCCTGTCTCAAAAAGAAAAAAACAGTATTAACATATACTTCCGCTTTTACTAATACTAGTTAATCCTATCAAAAGTTAAGGTTTTCTATGTAATAACTATTGTCCCTTGTTTTGATATTTATTTATTTATTTTATTTATTTTGGGGGGGTACTGGGGCTTGAACTCGGGTCCTTGGGCTTGTAAGTTGTTCTGATTTTGAAATTGCAGGTTCACTGAGGCAACAAAGGCAAACTTACTTGAATTGTGGGTTGGTTGGTAATGGCTAGTGGCTGTCCACACATCTGGAGTTGTCCACAGTCTGAGACCCACAGAGACGATAATACACATTTATCTAAATATCATGTTGGGGCCAGGGATTTAGCTCAGTGGTTCTGCTGCCTGCCTTGCAAGTGCAAGGACCCAAGTTCAATCCCCGGTACCAAAAAAAAAAGAAAAAAAAGATCATGTATATATTAAAAAACTGATTCTGTGCCCGTCATCCCCACGAAGTCAGAGGACATAGGCACAGTTTATTCCTGACATGTGCCCTCTCCTCCCTCATATCCTGGCTCACCACCTCATCAGCATCACCCTCCGTGGGGTGTGGAGGCGCTAGGCAGAGGGCAGGAACAGAGGTTCCGCAGGTGTCCAGTGCTGCCTGACTCCAGGGATAGGCTGCTGCAGGCTTCCTTTGGTCAGGAGTTAGCATTCCGGCCAGCCTGCATCCGTACCCATGACGGCCCCTTAGGTTGCTTTTTTTTTTTTTAAATCAGTTGCCAAGTGCTGCTTTCAGGGGATGTGTTTCAGCAGGGCAAGAAACCAGAGGCTGCCACTATTTGAGTAGATCCTGGAGATGACATAGCCCAGGCCACAGAGTCTGTCTCCCAAAGACAGACATTTGCAGAGCTGAAAATGGGGAGGTGGAGTGTCCAGAAAGCAACCAGCAGACCACAATTCCCAGGAAAGAATATTTCCTCGGGGATCACTGAAGTGTGATGAGTTCATCTCTAAGGCTCCGATTGATGGTTCTTGTCCTGTCTCCTGAGCTCCTCCCTTTGTCTTTGCCATCCCTGCCCTCTTAGCTCTTCTCTTCCATTTCCCCCTGCCCTTTGTCCATTCCTATTTCCTTACCATTTCTTACTTAGGTAACCTACAGATCCAAAATGGAAGTATTCATTAGATCACTTTTCACGAGGAAGTCGCTAACCTTTGCAGCTCCCTACTACAAGGTAAACATTCTAAATTCTTAAAATTAAATTCTATAGATAAACTTGTTTATGGAAATGTACAGGGGACCCAAGAAAACTGACGTAGAACAAACTGCATTGTGGAATCAGATAAAATGACAAGAATGCAAAAGGCTTTTGGTGTGTTTCCTCTTCAAGTGTTACTTTGTGTTTATCAAATGTGACTATTGGATAAAAAGTGTTATTCATTGCAGTGGCTTCATATATTTCTCTTCCCACCTCTTGGTTTTAATGCTGGAAGCCATTATGGAAAGCTTTCGGGATAGTTTCAAGAGTTACTCTTTGGTGAGAGGAAGAAGCTCGCAGATCATTCGCTCCTGCTGTGACCCACCAGAGTCAAACTCCAGGACAGGGCTGAGTTTTGTTTCTGTTTTTCCAGTGTTGCATAGGAATTCCATGTTACCAAAGCCAAAGGGAGCAGGCAGGCCCGTGAATGAGGAGAGATGGCTATGGGGTGGAACAACCACACCTTTCCCTCTCTGATCTGCACACAAAGAATTCCATTTTAGGGTTTGAAATGATACGAGACCTGAATGTTGAATGCTCTGACTGAACCTCGATAATCGTTTAGCCCTCTGCTTACCAAAAGTGTGTTTTATTGTCCTTTCCTCCTATACTTAATTGGGGGGAAATAGCAAACATTTAAAATAATGAGCATGAGCACCGAAACTGCTAGGAAGTGGCCACGAAGCAAATTCTTACCGGCTTCTCCTCTGGCTTTTCATTCTGTTTATTGGGTAAAGAAAAAGTGGAGGCCAGGTGTGTTTTACTGTAAATTCCCAGACGAACAGCTAGGATAAGAATGGTAGGTAGCAGGTAATGAGCCAGGTTTTGGTATAGGTGTTTTCTGTACTTTGCGTAATTTAATCCTTGCAGTACTCTCACGTACAGTAGTTGGTGCTGTCTCAGCTTCTCCATCGAATACATGAGACTGAGTGTGTCCAAGAAACTGGGTCAAGATTACAAAGCCTGAAAGTGACAGGAATTCGAGCACAAGAAAGCTGGCCCACGGAGCCTGCCTTTGGACCACTGCCCTCCTGCCTCCTCCAGGGAACCGGGGCCGGAAATGTAGTTTGCATTGACCATAAAGATCGGATGGAGTCCCCAGCACATTCCGCTTCTTTAGTAGAGATGAAAAGTCCTTACAAGTGTTACTTACTAGAAAGAAAAGGGTTTGCTTAGGAGGGAGACAGGCTCGCAGGCTGTGTTTCCTGAGAGAACCCCTCACAGGTGGGGACCCCCATAGTACCCAGGACACTACAGTTACCCCAAGCCCTCCCCTGCCCTGCCCTCCTGGGGCCCCTTTCGAGTAGGTCAGAGGTCTCCGGTCTAAGGCTATTCAGAAGCAGTAAGTATTCAGCCGTCCAAGTATTAGAAGCACGAGTGTGGCTGCTAATGTGGGACTGGCTTGTCACAGGGTCTGTGGCTGGAGTAATGTAGACAGACGTGCGCTGCTGCAGCCACACTGGGATCAGAACCTGTGTGACCCAGGGTTCATCCGTGTCCCTGCGCACGAGTGGTGTCCTAACGCCACAGGAATGCTCAGCACACCACAAAAGGCTGCCAGCCTGGGGTGACATCGCCCTGTGTTCTACAGTCGCCCCAGGTACAAAACGCTTCCTTTTGTGTCCTTTGTACAGGTCACTGCAGTTCTTGACCGAACTCAAAGGGGTGCCGTGAAACAATGGCTTCTCTTGGTGCTGGGTTGTGCTGGTTACTGGGGTTGGTGGCTGCTTGTCTGACTCCAAGGAGGCCGGCCTGCAGGAGAGGCCCCTGCTGATGCTGATGTAGACGTCATCTTCAAAGTTGTGCAGAAGCTGATTCCAGAGTTTTCCAATGTAATTTAAAAGGGGGAAAAAATTCAAGGTTCAAGGAGGTTCGGGAAATGTGAGATTAAAAGGTTAAAAAAAAATCTGCGGTATTCTCAGAGCCCTTACCCCAATAAATGGAATCATGATTCCATAAGAGGTGACGGATTAAGTCTCCTGTGTCTCCCAGACCCATTTGATAAATGTTTGTCACAACACATTCTGGGCCCAGTGTTTCTTGGAAGTACGGAGTTGGTGAGAACAGTGTGGATCCTGACTACAAACCCCAGCTCTGCCACTCACAGTGGTTTTAACACACTGAATTTCATTGTGCCACACTTTCCTCATCTGCAAAATACAGACAGTAATAAAACACCTCAGTGCTGCACAGAGCGCTCACCATCGTAGTTACTATTCTTTCAGCCCTCTCTATACTAACAGGGGAGGCCCACGGTGCCTCAAGTATAAACCCCATTTTGAACCAGGGTGCGTGTGAACCAGAGACCATATAAAGGCCTGGGGTTTAGGGGGAATCTCAGCAGAGTTTCCAATTTAAATCATTTGTCTAGTCAGTATGGCCACAGAGACAGGCTAAAATTAAAACGTTGACTGAGTAAAGGTACAATGAAATAAAAACGGAACACTGGGCAGTGGCAAGAACTATTATGTTCATCAAATGTGGACTGGGTTGAAGTAGATATTTCGAGTTATGAGTAGGATGTAACAGTAGACTTTGCTTAAAATCCCGGTTTCCTAGATGTGAGTGCAGAGTGAAGGCTGACAGTGTTTCCTCTGGGGAGAAGGCCGAGAGAGCGACACAGCATGGGAAGGTGACCGTTCATCCCTCACACAGTAAAACAGGAGTTCACACACACGACTGGACTGGAAACAACACTGTAATAAGTGCCAGGATAGCAACCTGCTGAGGAATCCTAGAAAATTACTGAGTGTACTGGTGCTGATGGCCCGGGCGTGTGTGCAGGTGTGCGTGTGTGTGTGTGTGTGTGTGTGTGTGTGTGTGCCTGCGCGCGCGCTCGTGTGTGCGTGTACGCGCGCGAGGAAGGCTTCCGATCCGGAGCCCAGGCTTTGATCGACCCACACCAAGCACAAACGCGACCGGATCGGCGGTGCAGGACGGACCTACCCTCGCGAGCTAGCGATCAGACCGCAAAGCCCTAGGCGCTGCCTCCTCGGCGCGGAGGAGCAGACTCCAGCTGTAACCCTAGCACGTCACTTTGTTGAAGGCAAACACGTGGTTCGGAGAGAACTTATAAATCTCTCCTTCCGGCGAGATCGTGATGTTATCTGCTGGCAGCAGAAGGTTCGCTGTGCGCGGAGCTCGGGAGCTGCCGGCGAGAGAGCGAGGAGCGGGCGCCCGGGATGCGGGCCTCGGGGTAGCGGAGCAG
>NW_022900923.1:3940967-3941547 GCF_012274545.1 Fukomys damarensis | reverse complement strand
TGAGCTCCGCCGCCGCCTCGCGGTCACCCCTGCCGAGCGGCCACTCCTCCGCCTGTCCCCGTCTCCTCGCTCTAAGAAAACTTTTTCACGCTAAAGTCAGGGCGCCCCTCCCGCCCGTCGCATATTGATATTTCCACCTTCTGAACGACCTGCATTTTTTTAAACGGAAATCAAGCAAGATACGTTTTTCCATTGGCATTGACTCTCGCTTGCTTGCCAAAGTTTCCTATTAAAAAAAAAGAAAAAAACCTAAAAAAAAAACCAACTCTGCCTGACCTGTACTTCTGAGACTTATTGGTTTCTGTTTTTATTTTTCTCTTACTTTAAAACAGCAACAACTTTTTTTCCACTTAAAAAAAAAATGCACGCCCGCGTGCTGAGCGCGCTGCTGACCCTGCATCTGGTGCCGGCGGCGCTCGCCCTGTCTACCTGCAGCTCGCTCGACATGGACCAGTTCATGCGCAAGAGGATCGAGGCGATCCGCGGGCAGATCCTCAGCAAGCTGAAGCTCACCAGCCCCCCGGAGGACTTCCCCGAGCCCGAGGCGGTGCCCCCGGAGGTGATCTCCATCTACAACAGC
>NW_022900923.1:3933165-3940685 GCF_012274545.1 Fukomys damarensis | reverse complement strand
TGGGCGCCCGAGCCTGCGCGCAGAGGGTTAAACTCGAGCCCCTCCGGAAGGCGCTGCTTCCCGAGGCGCAGCTATTGTCTCTCCCTGCGAAGGTCAGACCGCGAGGCCGAACCTGGGGCGGGGACCCCCGGAAAGACCGTCAGTCCTCCTCGGGTCTGTCACTCGCGCCGAGGGCTCGTCTCCTACCCGGGCGAAAACCTCTTGATCGAGTCCCCCTCCAGTGTCACCTGGAGTGGGGTAAAGGACGCCTGCGTCTCTGACGGTGCTGAAGGTTTTGGTTCACGCTGTTGTTCAGAGATCACCCAAAGCCCCCTTCTTAAAATCGCCGGCGCAGCAGATCGGTTTTCTTAGCGTTTTGTGGCTGATCTTTTCCAACCCCGAGATCTGCGCTTCCGCCCTTTCTCCGGCTTTCTCTTGTTACTTCTGTGCATCCCCACGTCTAAAACAGCGCTAACAGCTGAGCCGTTTTTGTTGTTGGTTATTGTTATTTTAGGGCTTCCCTGAGAACAGGGTTGTTGTTGTTGTTGTTGTTGTTGTTGTTGTTGTTGTTGTTGTTGTTTTACTGGCTTCCCTGAGAGCAGGTTCTCGAAACCAGCTGGCATACAGTAGCCCTGGGAGTAGAATGATTTATTCTGGGGTTCTTTGGGGGTAGGGAGATGGTGCAGAATTATTTCAAAGGTTTTTGTTGTTGTTGTTGTTTTAAAGGCAGGAGCAGCATGCAGTGACACCTGAGGGGTTTAAATACCAGGAAGAGTCAGCAAAAAGAAAAAGTAAAAACGCTCCAAAGTTGTGCGCTCCAAATCCCGAGCCATAAACTTTCCATTGGCTGCCTGCTTCTCTCCGCCCCCTTCGCGCCCTATATACCGGCTGGCTGGCTCCGGGGCCCTGGGTCTCCAAGTGGTTAGCTCGGCCATCTTGGTAACTCTGTCCTGGACGTGCAGTGCGCTTCTTTTTTAATATTTATTTTTAGTTTGACAAGTCGAAGCTCGGGGACTTGCCACGCTCTGGTCGTGATGTCTGCCCGTGTGTCTAACCCTGGTCTCTCTGGCCACCTTGCTCGCCTGTGCCGCAGGGTCTCCGCGACTTGTTCAATGGCAGAGCAATGCAGGGAATCCTGGCAAGCAGGATGCTTTTTTGTTGTAATTACGGAGCTGTTCACATAAATGAACTCCTCCCTGGTTCCCCCCACCCCTCCCAGTAAGCTTTCTATCTGGGGTGGAGCCTAGGAGACATTAGGAAAGAAAGTGCATTGTAGTTGGTCCAAAACCACTGAGACTGAGCGGGGAGCTGAGTCAGTGGCTTTCTCTAGCGCGTGCGTTGATTCTCCGGGCTTCCAGGCCGACTGGCGAGTCTGTGGTGCAGAACTTTCAGTGTTTACATGCGGAAGCTCAAATAAGCTGCCAGGACTTTGACAACGCAGAGGAGGTCTGATCTTGTCAGTGCGTGGGTGTGGAGTGTGCAGGATGCCCGTGGGGGCTTTAGCCTTCTGTTCTCTGAGGGTGGGAGGTGGGCTGGCTGAAATGGTCCCATCTAGGGTTATGGTCCTTAACAAACTGCAAATGGGCCCAGATACTGGGGAAGACTGCAGAACACAGCATCTACGATCAGTGTGTGTTTTCTCCTTTCTGCTGTGTTCCCAGCATACTAACTAAACCCAAAAAGTCATATACTTTCAGTCTGCGTATCACAACTCCCAGCTTTAGGAACCCTATGTTCTACATTCAAGAACTGGAGATAATTGTATACAAAGGAGGTTAGCGACGTTTCCAGCACTTTCTAGTTATACCAGAATACAGTGAACTCTTCCAAAGGAAAGCAAGGAAAGAAAAAATCACTTTGCCATATTTTTAAAAAGCAAATTCCAAGTACAGCATTGGCTTATACACCAACTTTCCTTCCTCAGGGCTTTCCTGCCTGGCTTTGAACTCTGTGGTCAGAGAGTTAGGTGGCTGCTGGGGGGACCTGTGCCTGCCATTTCATGCTGTGAATCCATGAGGATCATAAGCCCCAGGGATGAAGGCAGGGGAAAGATCACTGGTTCATTTTTTTTTTTTTTTTACCCACCAACTTATAAGTGTTCAGGGAGTGACTGCAGCCCAAGTATTACAAATATGCTGTAATTATACTCAGTGGCTATATATCATCACAGATTGCTGATAGTCCTTTGTGGGACATTTTATAAAGTTCAGACTAAAATATTTTTAGCAATGTGGAGATTTAAAAGTAAAAATATAAGAGATATTGTATATGCCCTTGGGCATACTTTGTCTTAAATATTATCCTTGGCCAAGTGTGCTATATAAATACAGTAAATATGAATAGCACTGGCCAGGTGCCAAGCTCCTAGTATGAATTTTAGTCAAGAATGTATTTATGGCATATAAATAATACTGTGTCAACATTTAAAGAGGAGGTCTGATTAGTTTTGAACTAATTCATATTGATCTTTTCACATGCTGTTAGTTTAAGGCTCAAAGTGGAGTTATGTTAAGGTTTGCTGATAGTTTGTCCAGTGGGAATTAGTGGGTTTTGAGTGGCCTGACAGTCCATTTGAAGCTCAAGGCATATCGACTCAGAGGACACAACACAAAAAATGTAGAAGAATTTTAGAAATTTAGAAGGAAGAGTCCATTAAATGTAAAAAGAATCCAGACAACACTAAAATCTGCGGAGGCTTGGACGGTCAACAAAAGAAGCGACAAAAAATTTGATTTCCTTTCTTTCCTGTCCCTTTTCGTTGTTATTTAATTAGGGACATGTTTGGGTTCTAGCTGTGGTGGTGTTGTACCATCCCTCCTCCCCTGGCTTCTTCCATTTGGACAGTTGACAATGTCTAGAGACATTTTGGTTGTTGTGATTGGGACTGGAATGGTGCCACTAACCTTGACTGGTAAAGCTAGAGACGTTTCCAGCCCCCTTATAATGCACAGCACCTCCCCCTTCCCCAAATCAAAGAATTATCCAGCCCAAAATATCAATAATGCCCATGATAAGAAACCCTGGTGCTCTGGTATTTATGTTGGGCTACTGAATTGTTAGTAGTACTATTTTGAAAGTAATACCAAAAATAAAGTATCTTTATGATCAAAGGATATTCAATGGAATAGGAGTACAATCAGATAGTTATTTTAATTAAATGGAATATGGTTTAGACTATTTCTTATGGTGTATACTTTATTGTTGTGACCGTAAAGCCCCTAAATTGTAGACATGAAGGCTTCCCATTCATTAGGTGTGAACTGCCCTCTGTTAGTGGTGCTAGTGAGAAGCAGTGCGATGTTAGAATACAGAAAAGAGGAGTGAGGCATTGTCTTGGATTTTCCTTTCAAGTGAAATAAGCAGGTTATGTTAATGAAGAATGGAATCTCCAAACTAGGCAACTGAAAAAGTAAGTAATCGTGTTGGTTTATTCTGCCATATTGAATTAGATAAAATATACAATCTGAAAAATCACGAGATCCCCTTTGTAATTGTACCACATGCATGCTAAACAGTTAATACAACTGTGATTTTCTATTCCCCCTGTAATTTTCCAGGTGAAGTTGTGGAGAATAGAAGGAATATCAGTGACACTATGGATTTAGGGAATCTGATTTCGTATTCTATTCATGAGTGAATTATGTTGTTCTATATACAAATTGGTGTTCTCTTGGCCAACTGCCCAATGAAGGAAAATATTAACAGGATAGAGTAGTGTTTTTTAATGGATTTTTTTTTTGTCTTTAAGGTTCTGTGTGTATTTGTATGTAGATGAGATACAGAAATGAAACGGGTGGGGGGATAGAGAGGGAGGGAGACAGAGAATTGAACCCTCTGACTTCCAGAATGATTAAAACCCAACAGACCAAACTTTTCCCACTTTTATTGTGCTTGTACTTAGGCCTTATTCTCCTCCTTCAGGATTTCTTGTTTTTCACTTGTCAGATGAGAGAAAAACCTCAAAGAAAAGTGTCTATAAGAGACAGCCAGGCCTCCCCACTCCCACCTCCACCAGAGCCCAGGCGGCTCCAACCCTGGAGGGCAGGAAACACCCAGACCAGCCCAGGGAATCAGGGGCCTTGGTGTCTCCACAGTGCCTCGTGTAGTCCACGAGAGGAGCTGCAGTCTTTGAATTCCGACTTCTGTGGTGGATAGATGCTGATGTAACCCAGTCACAGCATCTTCCATATAAAGATATGAAAGGATGCCAGATCATTTTTCCTAGAGGAAACAGAGATGTGAAAAAAGAGCTAATGACTCACTGTTGAACTCACATCAAATCTGGTTAGAACTGAGAAGGTGACTGACTCCTAGGCCTTTGCCCAGAGATGACGACACTGCAGGCTGCATTTTTAGGAGACTGGGGAAGATGGCGTGGTGGAGGTGTGCCCACCACCCTTGGCTGGGTCCATGGCCTCTCCTCACCGCTCTGTAGGTCAGGCTCGAGGTGAGCAGCCAGCAGGAGCTGGGAGGAGCTGGAAGAGAGCCGTTCAGCTGTCTTGGTGCAGCATTTCCGGCCCAAGGCTGCTGCACAGAGGATCCGGAGCTAGCTGCCAGCTGTACGCTTAGTCCAGGCAGCCTTCTGCTTCAGGGTGGATTCCACTCACAGATGCGAACAGCTCGATGAAATGGCTCTGGCTGAGATAAACAAACGTTTCCATTGTCATTTTGAAAGCATATGGTGTACTTTTGTTGTTGTTGTTTTTAATATTCTTTAAACAAAGATGGTTGTTAACCCAGGAATTCGATGTTCTCCAGGTATTTCATTTGAAATTTAATAACATGTTAGGGATTTCTTGATGGGTTTTGTTTAGACTAGCGGGTTTACTTCTGTCATTTGTTTAGAAGAAATCTGCATCATGTGAAAACCACAAGCTGATTTGGGTGGGTGCTTGTTTCTTTTCTAATCTCTGATGTCCTGGAGAGGGTGTTCAGTGTAGTGCACTCTTTCACCACCTTGCTTCCTGGCTTGGCCTGGGGGCTGTGACTGCTTAATGCTCCCCCTTGACTACTTCTTCCCAACTTGTGAATTGCCCTCTTGCCTTTCACACTGGTAGTGTATCTGCATGAATGGAGGTAGAACGTTTCCCCGAGGCCCTATATGATAATGTGCTCAGCCTGAGGAAGACAGGAGGCCTTTCACTTAAGCAGGCCTCAGTTTCTTCACTGGGCCACCTGCTTCCTGGGTTAAGGACTGATGGTGGTGGGTGAAGAAGCACTGGTGCAGTGGCTTCTGGCACTTAGTGGGCCTTTGCATGACAGCTTTTACTCAGCAAGTCATAAATACCATTGATTTTAAGATGCAGTATTGTTTTATGTGCCACCAAGAAATATCACTCCAGTGATCTCTATGTGCCACTGATTATGAGAATCTGAATTTGGGGTATTTTAAAATGTGATTTTTAAAGGGCCATGATTTAGCTGAGTGATTCCACCACCTGCCTTGGACCAAGCACCAGGACCGAGTTTGATCCCCAGTACAAACAACAACGACAACAAAAATGTGATTTTAAAAATGGTGCCCCAGGAACTACTTTGACTTAGTTAGAACTGTGTTGGAATCTCCATCTCATCCCTTACTTTGCAAATTTCATTCATTGGGCCTATTTTTCTTGAGTCCTCAGATTGTTCCTTAGGGACCAGAGAAGGGCAGGGCTGGAAATACCATATAAGAAGCTCTGGAGAATTTAGGCCTCTTAGGCCCTGATTCTTTTCCCACTCCCCAATAGTGGGGATTGAACCCAGGGCCTTTGCCCTTATTTATTTATATTGAAACACAATCCTACTAATCACTGAGTTGCTCAGACTCATGGGTTTAAACTCGTGATGTTCCTGCCTCAGCCTCCCAGAGTATTGAAAACGCAGGTGTCTCAGCTTTCTTGGACGTCACGATGATCGTGCAGTGTCTGACCCCTCCTCTTCTCCAGCCTCTCTGCTCATTAAATTCCTGCAAGAAAACCACAGTCTGGTCACATCAGCCTCTTTGTCTTTACCCAAGTAGGCCACAGATGTTCAAACCTTTGGGCCTTCATTTGTGCTGTTTCTCCCATTTGGTAATTTATCTTCTAACACCTTTAAAATTTTTCTAGGCTTAGTAATATGCTGCCTATTAAAGATAATTTGTTTTTCTAGTCATATTTAGTTGGTTCTTCCTCTGCCCTCTCTCAGTATTTCTCTCTCTGTCTCCCTCTTTTCTTTGGCTATTGGTAACATTTAGGTGTCCTGGGCTATTTTCTTAATTTGTTTGTAAATATCCTCAGATCAAGAAGTGAGCCTAACTTCTCTGTATTCTTTAAAAACCTAGCATATTGTTTTTGCTCAATAAATGTTTACCATATGGCTGAGCATTCCCTTTAGAGTAAGACTGAACCACCAGAAAGATCTGAGTTCCAAGTGTTCAACTAGAAGACAGAGATGAAATTTGTTCACCTTTAATAGTCGGGAAATGTGCCTGATATCACCAGGCTAAATATAGCATAGGACTTCTCATAGCCTTACATTTTTCTTTTTCAGTTTTTCAGACAATAATGAAAATAATGGTGAGATTGACAATGCTATAAGCTAACCTTTATTGGGAGCTTACTGTAGTCTAAGCATAGTTTTAATATTTTACATGCATGTACTTATTTCATCTTCACAAGCAGCCCTCTGAGATTGGCACTAATATTTTCCTTTGACATCTGAGGATGTGGATATTGCTATTTCTATCAGTGATGTGTGTTAAGAAATAAGACTTCCAGTCCCCACAGAAAATAGAGGCCATAAGACACAGAGCCCAGGACATGGACAGCATGACTCTTCTGGACTTTGACAAATGATGTAAGGCATTGTGAGACAGTGGTGACTCTCCTTTTCTACCAAGAATTACATTTGCAAGTTCCAGATTACTTCCCTAAAACATGAAGTATGCCTCAGAAGCTTTGCTTAAAGCTTGGGTTTCTTTTTTTTTTTTTTAATTGTCTCTAACACATTCAGCTTTTAATCCCTGTGCTTAGATGGGACAAAAGTTATCAAACTTCTGATCTTTTACTGCAACTTTTCCCACACAATTTTTGATAAATTCAGTCTATAAAGCATTACTCTGTCCCTTTGAGAGAATTATTTAGGAAGAGGGGATGGCGTCCCACAGTGAACATATACTACGGAGCTGCACAGTCCCAGTCAGTGAAGGAAGGAGAGTAAATCCAAGAGGGGTCCCCGAAAGCAGTGTCAGAGGCTGGAAGAGAAGAGGTAGCATCTCGGACAGAAGACCTGCTTCACGTGTGTGGCCATGCTCAAAGTGATTCTGAACAGCCGCTCTGAGGGCGTCGTCAGAACCCCTCCCTGAGGACAAAGAGTGGCCCTGCCTGCTGTTACTGGCCTGGGAGCGGGAGTCAAAGCCGCTTCACTTGACCAGGCATCAGTTTCTGCACTTGTAACACTGACAAGGATGTGCGTAGGGAGTTATTAGGGGCAGTTGCCTTCTGCGCTTGTGGCACTTGTGCGAGTGGCCCGCCCAACACAGCACGCGCGCAGGGCAAGCACGCACGCACGCCACGGCT
>NW_022900923.1:3925776-3933125 GCF_012274545.1 Fukomys damarensis | reverse complement strand
ACGGCGCGCACGCCACGGCACGCACGCCACGCACGCCACGCACGGCCCGCCTCTTCTCCCTCACTGATCTGTCTCGGAGAAGGCGGTTCGCACCATTGGTGTAGCAGTTGACGTGGATTAAGGCCTTTGGCTGGACTCAGGAGAAGCCAGTGTTTTGTTCTCGTCACCTAGCAGGAGCACAGTGAGCTCCACGTTGTCATTAGCCATGGAGTGATGCGCGGGAGTAGCATTTGGGGAGGAAACCGCATGAGAGAAAAAGTAGGAACACGAAGATGACTTCTGGGAGAAGAGGCGCCCACACCGTTGTGAGAACTGTGCTGTCAAGGAACGGAATCCAGGGGTCTTGGTGACATTTAGAAGGAGAAAGCCATCCTCGTGGACTGGGGCCGTCCCGCAGCCATGGTTCCATTGAATTCTTCCGGGTACGTCAGAAATGTTTGGTTTAAATGTTCCTTTAACCACAGTGACCCCAGAAACTGAAGACAAATGGAAAATGCTTTCTGGATGTTGCAAATCCCAAACTTTAAGAAAATGGCTTAAATATATTTTCCCCACCCTCCGCAGGCAGCTGTTTCCTCTTACATAAGCATGTTTCACATAGCTCGGTTCCAAAGAGAGTGTCCTCACACCTCGGGCTTTCCTAGCTTCCTATGTATTGGCTGTTAGAAAGCAGGTTTCCCTAAAGAAGAGACACTGTGTTGGTTTCTGAAGTAAAAGTCATGGAGCAGCTATTTGAGAACAGGAGTGCTCTTTTGGAGATGTCTTAGGAAATACTGTAGCATCTTTCCTGTCTTATGAAAGAAAAAGAAAAATGCTGTGTCTTAGACCTTGGCTGTATTTTCTTGGCTTTCTCTAGCAAACCCACTCCACACTGACAAATACCACATCTCTCTTGACAGGCTAGTTCACAGATAACCATTCATTTGTAGCTGCGGACTGTTGTAACAGTCCTTATTTGTTACTTCATCTTGTGAACAAGAATTCGGTTTAGATCCGAGAAAGATGCTAACATGACAAGTCCACTCACTGCTCTTTGCAGATCTCTCCCTCTGAGAAAAGATTGTTGTAAAATTTTCAATGGATTCTGAAAGCACTGAAATATTTACTGTTGCCAAAACTCAAATGGGGAATATCCTGGGAAATAATTTGATTTTGAAGTTTTGGATGCATTTCATTGTTGATAATTTCAGTGCTTCTTAGCAAGTTTATCAGTGATTATTTTCATTTCTTCTGTTTGGAGGCTGCTTTTTTATATGGCCATTTCCTAGGTTATTGGTTTAACCTCATTTTCTTGGCAATGCTACTAGAGTCATTTCTGTTTGTTTTTTAATGAACTTTTTATTTTTTACCCATGCTGAGGATTGAACCTTGCAAGTGCTTTACCTCTGAGCTACATCTCCTGTCTCTTGTCACTTGCTCACTCTCTCTCTCCCTCCCTCCCTCCCCTTCTCTCTGTCTTTCTTTGTTTCTCTTATTTCTTTCAATACAGGGTCTCAGTAAGTTGCCCAGGTTGTCCTCAAACTTGCAATCCTTCTGACTTAGCCTCCCTAACACCTGGATTGCAGGTGTGTGCCCCCACATCTGGCTCTATAATGAACTTTTGTAGTTAAGCTTCTGGCTCAGAAAGTCTAATAGAAAGGTAGATGAATTATTCTGATTCTACTTTATAAGAAAAAAATAAATCACAGATGGAAGACATTTCTTTGCAAAGGATGGATGATTTGGTGACTAGACCCTCGGCGGTCTCTTGAGATTTTTCTCTTGGCATATCTTTCCACACCCAAATGTATCCCTTGGCATTTTGGAAAGCAGAAGAAGAAGTGCTCCTGAGCCCCAGACTTGTCTGGCACTTGTGGAGGTGCCCAGGTAGAACCAAAGTTTAGTTACAGCTGTTGCCTTATGTGCTGAAGCAGCAGGTCCCACCTTGAGAAATGTCTGTTAAATTTCACAGTCCTGTATTGTTGGCATCTGTCCCCCACCCCGTTTTATAGCTGAGACATTTTTAGTCATTTTTGAGTAATCATGTATATTTGAGTAGTAATTGAATTACTTGTTGGTAGCTCTGCATAACAATCAGCCTTAGGTAGTTAAAAATATTAACTAAAGTTCCTGGTCAGATCAGTGAACTGCCAGGGTCTTGCCTAGTAAACTTGTGAGGTCTCATCTAGTAAAATTATCTCCATGGAATGAGGTGACTAGGGCTCATTTATCTAGGAGAGAGATATATTTCAGAAGAATTCCTCTGTCAGAAAATATCACCTTAAGTAATGAAACTGCATGTAGTCCTGTCTAATTTCATTAATTCTTTGTCACAGGATTCAGATTCTAAAAAGTGGGTCTTGAGCCATACTGACTGCAAATCATTACATGCATGAACCAGTTTTTCTTTTCTTAGTTGCTGAGAATTTTCTATGAATAGAACCTCATTGTTGGGATGAAATGATAGTATCCACTGGTAGAATTGTTATAATCACTAGAGACAGATGCATTAATGTTTGTACAGAGGGGTTGGGTGGATTGAGACAAGAGCTAATTGGACATAAAATGTATTAAATGTTTTATTTTGGCATTTAAATCTGCTTAAGATACTGTAGCAAGGATGACTTTTTCTCTAGCTGTGGGCACTTTCACATTATACAAAACCTTTGCTTACTCAGAACAAATAGCTCTTCTGACAGGCTACGTTTACCTTGATCCACCTGATGGGGACTTTTTGAGGTTAGGTGAAGGGCTTTTCTAACCTGTAAGTCACAAAGGCCTATAGTTCTTAAATTTTGCCGTGCAAAACAATCACCTGTGGTGCTTATTATAAATACCAATTCTCAGGTACTTGTCTCTCGCCCCAATCTAGGTTATTATTCATTAGTTCTAGGGTGGACTTCAGGAACCTGCATTCTGGATGAAGGCCAGGTCATTTGGTCAGGTAATTCAGAAACACCTTGGAAACATTGTAGTTCTGTTTTGTTGCTTTATTCTTTCACAGTGTCATCACAGGGAAAAATGATCCCTAACACTCTTTGTCCATGTCACAGTCATCTAGTTATATGATAAATCATCCATGCAGAATTTTAATTCTAGACTTCTATTTAATGACTGATATGACCTGTTGTCCCCATTATTAATAGAGTGACTAAGTTCTTCTAAAAGGTATTGTTTCTAAGACTGTCTCAAATTTTCAGTGTTTCAGATCTTACAAAGCATTTCATATATACCCAGAATTTCATTGATCTGCGAAAGGTATATCCATACTATACTGCTGTTTCAATGATGTGTGTACGATTATAAATTGATTAAAAACTAAGGACTTCTTTCTGTGGCTTGAGTAGTCACCATTAGCATCTTTCTGCCTGCATTGTGTTTATGATCTTAACTCCTAAGGGATTGGATCGGCACCAAGGCTCCCTTTCCCCCAGCCTTGCTTACAAATAGAAAGGAAGGAAGAAAGGAAGGAAGGAAGGGAGGAAGGAAGGGAGGACACATCTTCATAGCAGACTGAAAGTAAGCTGGAAATATGTGCTTGAGAACTGGATGCTTGCAATTGCAAATGATGGTAGTTACCTTGCCTTGTTTCCACAAAGACTCCTTTGACTTGGGTGACCTTAGGCAAAGTAAGAGATCTGAATTCCGTGGACAGAACAGTCCCTCTCCTGTACCAGGACGTATCCTGGCCTGAAGAAGGTGCTGTTTCCCAGGAAAAGCACTGAAATCCCCCCAAGAAATGCATAGGGCCATAGTTTGTAGAAAAAGTATTCCTAATAAGCAACTCACTCTACAGTCTGTCTTTCTTTGGTTCTATTCCTCGGGACTTTTATTTATGATAACTTTCATCATCTCTTTTTAAAGGTCAGACATGAATGAGAAAACTTTGTTTGACTTGTTAATCTTGTGACAAACAATTTATACCAAATGTAGCTTCCTGTCTTTGCTGACTAGTTACTTGAGGGAATATTCTCCTATCAGACTGGAAAAAGCTCTAAAAATAAACAGCTTGGTGCTTATTGGTGGGAACATATGGGAGCAGATGTGAGCTTGGAGTAGCATATGGTGACAACATGATAGCAGCATGTGCTCATGAAGACTGGATGTCGGCCTTTGTCTTCCATGCCACACTGGTTGTGCATAGCCCTTTATGTGGATCAGAGGATGTCTTGGCACAATCCACATATGTATGGATATCTGCCACTGAGATCTTGTTAGTGAACTGTATGTTAGAAGTAGTAAGTTACAGGGTATGAGAAAGGCCATCATCCATTTTAAAATTGAGTGACCAGCAGCACAAATACAGCAAAAAATTGAGAGAAGAGTCTGGGAGGCCTTTGCCTTTTGGCAAAGAAGGCTTCAGTTCATGTCAGAAGATACACCCTGTGTAACTAGCAGGTGCAGAGATTCTGAATCCATGCAAGGAACTAGGATAGAAGTGTGCTCCCCTGACAGGCCCTGGAGGCAGGCAGCAGGCGGGCTTCTTCTCATCAGTCAGGCAGCTGAGATGATTACATGTCTCCAACCCTTTCGCTTTGTCAGCCTCTTAAATACAGCATCTCGTTTTAACTTTAACTCTCAGAGGTAACATCATCTCAGACACAGAGGCCTGGTAAACTCAGGGCTTGTGTGAAGATTTCTGAGAAATCAGTGACAGAACAGGGGTTTCCATCCGTGTCTGCTCTTGCAGAAATACCTTTGAACACTCAGCAGTGTTTCCCTTGACCATGAGATACTGTTTCGGTACATTTTCTTCTCTAAGAATAAGGTGGGTAATATCCAAATCTGGTTGCTGTTACTTTAAAGAAAATGAAACTGAGAGTTTCCGTATGTCATGACTCCCCAAAAGATATATTTAATGCATTTTAAAGAGCTCTAGCTTTTGAAACCATAATTAAGTAGCTCCAAACCAATATCCACTTGTATCTTTGACTCATTCAAGAAAGAGTTTTCACATGCGGGTGAAAAATGATGACAGGTGGTTTTAAGAACACTGAAATTTAGACCAGCCAAATCAAATCCAAGTTTTAATCATAACAGGTGGCTGTCTTTCATGAAAGTG
This sequence comes from Fukomys damarensis, assembly GCF_012274545.1. Classification (NCBI taxonomy): domain Eukaryota; kingdom Metazoa; phylum Chordata; class Mammalia; order Rodentia; family Bathyergidae; genus Fukomys; species Fukomys damarensis. The sequence continues at coordinate 3,928,084 of NW_022900923.1, read as the reverse complement.
GGTCAAGTCCTTTTTTCATCTTTAATGTAAGGTATTTGTACGATTTCAATAAACTGTACATTGGTATTTTTAATGCTGAAGTGTATAAAAGGGAAAATGAATTCAGGAATCTGATTGCGAGGGTGTCAGGAGACCCAGAATATCTTAGTGTCTCGTCGCTTGGCCCTGGGTACCAGGGACCTTGTGTTTTTTGGGGGGATGATAAGAACATTCAGTGAGACTCTCTTATACTTTGAATCTTTGTATAGTGCTGTGCTGGGTATCTCTTCAGTAAAGTAGCTAATTACTGTGCTTTTTAAAACTCCCAGCTGTCTGCCCAGTTGTTACAGCACCTTCTGGCTCAGTGGGCAGCTAGAGCGTCAGACAGTCCCAGGTGCTCTGTTGGTACTTTGGTGAGTACTTTGTCCACTTTATTCCTCATTTGACATGGTGATATCAAGTCCACCTTTAGTATCTGTGCCCAGTGGGCAACTTGTCAGAAGCAAAGTAGGATTCTGAAATGCAGCCCCTTAGCTAAACCGTTACAAATGTCCCTGAAATTTTCTAGGCATAGTTTCATGATGTTGTCATGAAACTTGCAAACTGATGAACAGCTTAGAAGTAATACTATGACTTGAGAGCCGTCTGTGAAAGAATGACTTGAAGCTGTGAGATGTGTGTTCCAGGGGTCATGGAAAGATTTGAAATAGTGATCTGGTTCCTGTTTTCTGGAGGGGTGAACAGGGGAGCCCTCCTATCGGTGGAATGTGTGTTCCTATCGCAAGTATATGGTAGTTGCTTAATTAGTGTTCCTTACACCAAACCAAGAGACATTCTCTTCTTTAAGACCCATGGGAGAATTATGCCCGTGCTGTTACTTGTGACCTTTACATCGACATGTCTGGATCGCACAGATTGTCATGGGTCAGGCCCTCAGCACCCTGGACCTGGGAGCTTTTCAGTCTCTCAAACCACATACACCTGACCTTCTGACCACGTGGGAGCTCTCAGTGCCGGTGCCGCATGTTAGGCTGAGAAGCAGCAAAGCCAGACAGCTCTCCCTCTTTCTGATTTGGAACAGGAGTCCTGCTAGAATTTGTTGAGAACCTGCTGTGTGCTGGACAGTGAGTCCACAGCAAAGCATAGAACCCGAGTGATCCTGCCACTCGAGGAACTCGGTGACTGAGTTATCAGGAAAGAATGAAAACAGGCTTGCTGTCATGTCGCTGTCCCACCACCTCCACCTGTGGCCCTGAGCAGTTGGGTTACATCGATCCTAGAGGAGGAATGGAGATCCTGGACAGGGACGAGGTTTTGTCCCCGCGGAAGCCTGGTTCCCTGGAAACCCCATTCTGCAGTTTACCAAGCCTGACCTTGCTTCTTAGGAATCAGTGTGGTTTATTTACAGTGACCTAAGCTGGGGTTTCCTTAAAACAAAACGGATCAAAACCTGATTCTGCTGAGATTATGCATTTATTTTATTACAGAAAGCCTCCAAGTCGCTTGAAGCTGCTATGTGAACGAAAAGAGTGAAAGGCTGAATCCATGCCTCTAGAGCTCCCTTTTGTGAGTCAGACAGATTGTATTTTGTTTTCAGGCTCTGTGTTTTTATTTGATTTCAGTGTTTAAACCAAGGACTTAAATGTGCACTTTTCCCCTCGTCACTGCCTGGCTGCTGGGAAAGGGACGGAAGAGGGAAGGAGAGAAGGCATTTGTTGAATTCCTGGGCCCCTGCTCCTTAAGTCTCATCCTCCGACCCTCCCTGTCTTGTCTGCTCAGGGAGGGCCAGGATGACCATCCCCGTTTTTCCAGAAGCTGTGGTTTGGAGCGGTAAATACCCCGTCCTTGGTCACAGCGTAGCGAGCAGCGGAGCCAGTGTCTCAGTTCAGGACTGGCCTGGGTCACAGAGACCCCTGACTGGCTCCCCACCCCTTTCTTTCCCGTTCATGTTCTGACCTAGTACTCTGGACCAGTTTCCTTTTCATCCCTTCCTGCCGTAGGAAGCGAGGTGGCCCAGACCGTTGCTGGCTCCCGTGATGGTATTTCTTCTCAGACACTCCTTCCCCACGGAGGCTGGTTTTGACCACTTCACCACCTCACAGCCAGTTTCTCTTTTTGGTATACACACTATCACCCCCTCCCATCCTCAGCAAATCTGAGAAAATCGGGTGTCTCTCCACCGTGTGGAAGGGGAGGTGGCCAGGCCCCCCCATGTGGCCTCCCATGCAGTGGGGTGCTCTCTGCTCTGCCCTGCAGCGGCCAGGCCTGAGGGAAAGCCCCGGGACTCTCACCTTCCATGTGCTGCTCCAGAGCTGTGGGGCTCTGCTTT
>NW_022900923.1:3907052-3925305 GCF_012274545.1 Fukomys damarensis | reverse complement strand
TTTTTTTTTTTTTTTTTTTTTTTTTTTTTTGTCTCCGTTCTTAGAAATAGTAATTGAGTAAAAATGTAAGTGAGCAGATGCCAGGGGGCAAGCGTCCAGGGTCAGGGTGGATTTCTCCATGCTGAGAGTGATTCTGAGCACTCGTTAAGTGGAGTGGCCTGTGCCAAGCAGCTCGAGGGGCCACCCCGTCACCTTGTGTGAACCGCTTCTCATTCCAAGGAGAGGCGAGGTGGCTCGGGCCTGTGGCACCTCTGGCTTTCCACACCTCCAACCTGAGTGCTGCTGATAACTGTGTCCTCACACTGAGTGGGGGCTGGCAGCTCTGATGCCCCATCAGTTTAAATAAAACACCCTGAAGATGAACCATCCCTGCCCCTCACAGACCATGCAGCTCCAGAATCGTTTTTCTCTTTTTAAGTCATTATTCCACAGAATTTCAGTTAAGAGGAAGTAATTCTGCCTAAATCTTTCCTTGGAAGATAGAAGAATCCAGAGCGTAAACAGTAGATGGTCTTTCTGTAAGTGGTTATTAGTCATGAAGATGAATTCAGATCTTTAAAGTAGCTAGGTTGAGATTTCAGGATGGTGTTCAAAGTGTGGCCTGCACACACATCTCCTGAAGTGCCCTCAAATGCAGATTCCCTGGCTCTGCCTCAGATCGCGGGGTCAGAAGCCCTGGGATGGGGACCTCAGGTACTTGCATTCGGCACTGGCACTGCGAGTGTCGGGACCTCCTTGGCCTCTGCACCTGTTGGCTGCTCTGTTAGGCAGTCTGTTTACTCACAGGTGTCCTGTTTAGAGGCCTTCAGACCTCCAGGCCTCCGATCACCCAGACCTCAGTGTGAGACTCCAAATCCACAGCCTCAGTGGAGTTTTGCCATGTGCTTCCCATTCCCCAGGTGCATGCGAATGTGGAGGAGGACCTGTTGTTAATAACATCATGCCAGGTCCCTGTTCACTGCCCCCTGTGGAGAGGACAGTGAGTGTGCAAGGAGGCCCGTGAGTCATGTGGGATGGGTGGCAGATGTCCAGCCTGGCAGTTCTGTGTGGGAGTGAATTCCTTCACTCAGGTGTCCTCAGTGGGGCGACGGTGAAGTGGGAGGGGGTCTTTGAAGCCACTGTCTCCTGCATACATTACACACATCACATCAAGTGTGCATTCACCTGGAAGTCCCTGGGTGGTGTTTGGTCAGAGCACTGCCATCCTCTTGTGGCCTGAATCCAGTTCTGTCGCATTCCACAAGGTTCAGATCTAGCCAACAATGGAATGTAAACTCTGCTATCTCGGCCAAACTCAGCTTTGGGTAACTACAGTTTTCTCTCTCCAAGTGATGTTTTTCTGGAGCTGAGGTATTAGGGCAGGTGGGAATCTGACCAAGCTATTAAAAAGTGAAGTTAATGATAAATTGGGTATTGTTTGACTTGCACAACCCAATGCCTCCTCATGCTGTGATGTGATTTTTGAACCACGCAGCATTTTGACTCCAACCATACAGTGTGAATATTCAAAAGCTACTGTAGCTGTTTTTGGTCATCATACTATTTAGAGAACTATTTCTCTTGTATGATCTGCATCACTAACTAGCCTATGTGGCTCTTGAGGTACGGGAGGAATGCTTTACTACATAGAGTTAACTTTACTTCCCTACAAGATTTCAGTTAAAATATCTCTGTATTGACCACAGGTATAGATGCAGTTCTAGAATCAGTGTTCAGTGTATGCAGTAATTTTGGGAAGATAAAGGTAAAGAACGGACGTCCTTATGATATACTAGTTTAGTCAGTCTTATTTGTTGTCTGTATCACTACTAGCCACAAGTGATATTACCAGTGAATAAAAGAGGAAAGATCCTTGCCTTTGGGGGGGCTTACATTCTGGTGGAAGAAACTGGACAGCTCATATAAGGATTAATTAAGAATTTGATAAATGATGGGGGGATGAGTAGGATAAATTTAGAGGGGTGGGAGGTCAGTTGCCAGGGCAAGCAGGGTTCTTAAGGCGGTGAAATTTAAGCAGATACTTGGAGGAGATCCAGGAGTAGAGCATTTCTGGCAGCGGAAATGGGTAGGCTGTTCCTAGCGTGTTCTAGGATTATCAAAAAGGTTGTGGGAGATGAGACTAGAAAGGTAATGATGGACAGTTCGTGCAGGAACTACAAGGCATCCTAAGGTCTGTGGTTTTGTCGCTGAATAAAATAGTGAGGAGGGGGATTTCGCCATGGGTTCCTTTGGCTGTAAAATGAGAATGAACGTAGGGTGGCCAGGACAGGAGCAATGAAACTTGGGAACTGCATGTTTAGGTTGTTTATAGCAAGAATCTAAAGCAACTCACCTCGTGCTGAGTTCTTCATTTAGCAGCATTTGATAGGTTCTTTATGTAAAATGTTTTTTGTTGGTTTGATTGCTTTTCATTAATAATCCTAGGCTATTCATCTCTTTGCTTTTGGAAAGAAGCTAGCTCTGCACCCTTCTGTGTATGAATAATCCCTATTGTCCCCCGCTTGTGCCGCCCTGTGCAGACTGGCAGCTCTTGGAGTTGTGCTTGCTGTACTGCCTATTAATAGCCTCCTCCATCTTGGTGGCCAGGGACACATGGGACTAAACCCACACGTGGCCACAACTTAGCCTATAGGAGTGACAGATGGCCTTCCCTTATGGGAAGTGGAAAGCCAGAGTTGGAAGACCTTTGGTTCTGTCCAGCTGTGCCTACTATGAGAAACAGAGGGGTATTTGTCTGCAACCCAGAGAATTTGTAAAAACAATGCCTCTTATCAGTCAAAGGCATTTCTGTTGGGCCAGATTTTGCTAGTTGAGTTTTGAACAGCAAGATTTGCCTCAGGATATTGATTTTATTCCCTTACCCATCTGTATCTATTGAGTCTACTGTGTGCCAGGTGACAGGCTGAGGAATATAGCGCAGAACCCGTCCTTAAGGGGCCTGCAACACAACGAAGAAGCCACGCTGACCAGACCAAATCAACAGAAACAAAAGGCCAGGTCTGTGTGATGCTCACAACCAAGGCACCTAGGAGACCAGAACCCCTGCACATGGCCCGGAAAGGGGAAAGGAGCCTTCCCAGAGGAGTGATATTTACAGCCAGAAAGATGATCTCTGAAATTATAGCTAGCCATCAAAGGACAGAAAGAAGCTGCTTGATGTGTTCTAGAAGGCAAAGATTTGTCCTTGTCTTGTTACTTTCTCACTGCTGAGATCCAGTACCTGACACCGACAGATTTAAGGTTGGCTCACAGTTTGTAGAGGTTTCATTTCATAGTTTGGTGGCTCAGAGCAGGGTAGCCATGGCAGGGGGCGTTGGCAGAAGAGAACCAGCGCATGGCATGGTGGCAGGAAGCAGAGAGAGAGCAAAGGAGGAAAAGAGACAGAAACTCCCAGGCCACACCCCCAGTGAGCCGCTTACTCTGTTGAGGCTCCGCTCCCTAGCCTCACATTTAGCTATAAACTCATCAGTGAATTAATCCACTGATGAATACCATGTCCCCATGATCCAGTCACTTCCCCAGACCCCCACTTGGGAGCACATGAGGCTTTGGGGGGACACCTAGATATAAATCATAACAGTTTTCTCATGTCCTTTCCTCCTCTGTGGACTTGCCTGTATCTCAGTGAGTCATGAAACAGAAAGAAGGGCTTAGTATGATCTTTGAAAAAGTTGATACAGATACAGTTGTACGAGAGAAACCCTTTGCGGTACTAGGGCTGGAGAATAGTGTTTGTTATTCGAAGTGGGTGCCTTTCAGAAAACATACTCGACCAATTGTATATAAACATCTGTGTAATGATGTGCTTGATATAACAAGACTCTAGAATACACCATTATTTTATAAGTTCAGGGTCACTAGAACTTTTTTCTCAACCTCAGTTGCCCTACAACAGAGATTTACCTTTTATTTGTATTAGCTGGCCTTGTAGGTTGGCTGTGCTCTGTTCTTTGAGGTCTGCAGTTTGGGATCCAGGCCAGGGAAACAGCCCCTAACCTGACTGGCCCTATGGAAGAGCTATGAGATGTTGCCATTACTTCTGCCCACAAACTAACGCCTTTGAGTTCGGGAGGGACAGAGGAGGGTACAAGGGACATTTCTGTGTGGGGACTGACCTGGGGGAGAGGGACAGCTGGCCTTCTGAACAAATGATGCTGTCTTCTGCAGTGCAGACGGAGGACTAGGGAAAGGGAAGGATTTCACCCATGTTAGCAACATTCCATAATGTGGTTATAGCACCGTGCGATCCACGCTGGTCTTCTCTCTGTGGTATTATGGGGAGCTTTGTAGTGGATATTTACTGACTGCTCAGTGGACTGATTTTATAACATAGTCAAAAATATAATTTCCTTCCATTTTTATAAATGATTGGCTCTTCCAATTGAGACAAGTGTCTGGTGTAAAAGGCACAGTTGGAAGCAGCAGGTTTCTGAAGCAAGTCCGGATGTGTTCTGTGAAGTTTATGTACGTCAGGAAGAGTGTGAAGCGTGTAGTGATATCCCTTAGCCCAGGGGTCCTAGACTGCCCCCCTGATCCCGACATGCCCAGCAATACCTGGTAGATTTTGGCCACGTAAGTTTCAGGCGAAGTCTCCATGAGAGTAGAAGTCTGCAGATGCTTAACTGTGTGCTAGAGGGAACAGGGCTCTTGAGTGAGTCCCACACCACTGCAAACATCGTGTATCATGCTCCTAAGAATCTTGTGCACGAGGCATCTGACCCCCGACAGGGCGCCAGTGCCCTGTCAGGATGCCCCTGAATATGCAAGTAGCTTGGTAATCCACAGCCTATTCTTAGTAGCAACAGATGCTGAGCTTTTCCAGCCTGCTCTCAGGGTCAGTAGTGGGAAAGAGAAGAAAAAAATGAAAGCATTGTTTTGCACATGGCTGGACATCTGTATTTCTGAATTGCTCTGTTGTGAGTATGATGCAACTGCTGGAGCTGTTTTGCTGAATGTGAACTTTGTCCACCAACTGGAGTCTAAATTGGTTTTGGATCCTTCTGAAATCTAAATGGTCAGACCATGTTTTTCTAATATTCAGTTGGATTGCATCTTTTCTCGGAAGCGAGCTGACTTTGCATGTGTTCACGTCCTCAGTAGGGGGTGCTTTTCTATTTTCCTGCTCCTCCTAGCTTGTTTTCCCATGACTGCTACTTACTTTATCCATTGTTCTATGCCTCCAACCAGGAAAGTAGCTCCTTGTGGAATCTGGGCCACTGAGACTTCAAGGATCATTAACTCCTCCAGCCTTATTGCTAGGAAGGTAGCAGATTGCTTTTCATCAACTAAACAGGAAAATCACAAGAACAGCTGACCCACCTGGTGTACTTCGGCTTGGGCTTCCCATGTTGGAGGGCTCGCATCCAGGGTTGGAGCTCTGAGTGTCAAACCTGTGGTTTTTGATTGGTAGCTGGGTGCAGAGGCTTTCGCCTTTGGTATGCATCAGGGTCCCTGGGGCAGCACTGAGCACATTGCTTACATGGCTGTGCTGGTGTCAACTTCCAGGATTTCTGACTCCGTTGGTCTGAGGTGGACCTGGCGTCTTTAGTTTTAAGAAGTTCCTGCTCCCCAAGCTGTTCCAGTTTGTAACCAGAGCAGGGATCTTCTGTTCTGTGAGTGCACATAGCTTTTGATAAAACTGTGGCTCTGTCTAGCTAGCTGCCCATGCTCTGTTTTAAATGAATTTCTGCACAAGCAGAAGCCACCTGCTGGGGTAGGAGTGTGGATAGATGGGGACAGCAGGTTCTGTCTTTAATGAAAATATGAGTAATAATAATGCGGACCATCAGTTACTGAGTAACTACATTGGGCACTGGGCTGATCTCCACATTAATACTATGTATAACACTGTGGCTATTCTCAGTGTTCTAGATAAGGAAGCCATCATTTCCCCCTTGCCACACAGCTGCTAAGTGGCAGAGTCAGAACTTGAACTTGGTCTGTCTGACTCTATAGCTTATCCCATGCATCACTCCCCTAAAGTGATACCTTTAAATAAAAGTTTATGTGGAGGAATGAAATGTCAGCAAAAGGAGAGTCCACTGAGCGAGAACCATGTGTATCCACATGTATTAGGGAATCATTCTTTTCTAACAAAGGAAGAAAAGATGTGTGGGTGTGTTTCTGTTACTCTTTTTAAATACAATATTTCTCCCCTCAAAACCTATGAGAATCAAAGGCAGGCAGTTGAGTGCTGGTATTGGAATTAAGCAGTGGCCTCTGAGAGACCCTGCTCACGTGTGTTTTTTGTATTCCCCATTTGAAAAGTGGAAATTGTTTCTTACATGGATTTGTGCAGAAGATGAGTGAGACCTTGCAGCCATCTTCTTGCCCGGGCTGTGCGGTGTCATACCCTGGTGCTTTCTGTTTTGTTCCCTGGGTGGAAACACTGTTCTTTGTTTTTGTTGTTGTTTGTTTGCTTTGTTTTGTTTTCAGGCTGGTAAATCTGAGGACTTCCTGCTTACTGAAGGACTGCATTGATTCTGGAATGCCTCCTAAAAGATTAGAATAGTACCAGCACCGATCAACGGGCAGGACTCTAGAAATTCCAGAGCCAGTTCTTGGCAAGCCTGTCAGTCCCCATACATGTGAAGGAATGCTGCAGATCGAAGTATCCGTTGCATATTTGTGCAGTGAGAGACTGAATGAATTTTGCAAATATGAGCTGTGCTAGAAACAGCCCCTGCAGAGTGCTCAGGACTGCTCGGAAATGAGCGAGGCCTTGGTCTACTGCTGTGCTCCCTGTTTGTGAGGGAGCCCTGCAGTTAGCTAGCCAACTCCCCTTCTCCTACCTGGAGAATGCTGAGTTCACTAAGCACGGCAATATTAATAGGCTTTTAAAAAGTCTTATCATCACCAGCCTCTGTTTATATCTCTCAGCCTGCATGAAAGGACATTGACTGTTTCTTCCTCTCTGAGGACCATTCTTCATATTCTGAGTTAGAAAATTCATTGTCCCCAGGGCACATAAAGAGCAGGAGGGAAGACACTTGTCAGCTCCCTGAAAGATGAGAAGCCCAACTTCCCCTGCCACCAGGACACCTGGATGAGTCCCGCTCCCTCTGTGAGTTCACCCTGATGTCACTAGGGCTGTGCAGGGAAGTTTGGGCCGCTGCTCTCGGGTCTGTAGCCAGACAGCACAAGTATTTTTAGTGATCTTCTTGTCTCAATCTGATTTCTGCTTCAAACTTTAACACATGCAGGCCACTCGGAAACAACTGTTAAACTGCTCTCTGGGTAGCGTAGGAGGAGTTGGATTAGAACTGCAGCCTTTAAACATTTTTTTTTCTTTTTTATTGCTAAACATCCAGCAGGCTGAATGGAGGAAATTCAAGTCTCACCCTGGAGAGACCCTGTTTAGTCATATGTCTAGACGGACGAGTTCGCATAATGGGCCTCTCTGTTTCCTTTGCTTTGTGTAACCGATGGTGGTCCCTTCCTTTCAGCTTTGTGAAGATGTCAACTTCCGCTTTGTTGATCCCAACCTGCTGTTGATAAGCCAAGCACGCGAATCATTCCTGAGGCAGCAGTGGCTCCTGAGTGAGACAGTCAGGCCCAGATCTCGTGGAGAGAGCATGTGGGCCTTAATGGCGACAGCCTGGACAAAATCCTACCAGTACAATACTGGACACAGTAGTTACTCTCTCTGAGAACACTTTCTCTCCAAAATGAGGGTTAATTTTTAAAAAGCACTACTTCTTAACGATTCTTTAAAGAGAGAAGTGATCTGACGTATAAAAGTCTATAAAAATCTCTTCGTGTGGTAGGGGCTGAACAGATACTCACTCACTTCACTCACTTTGAAGTCAGTATTCAAATCTTTAACTCTCGTGCTTTCTTATTCTGAGGATGAACTGAAAATCGAGGAATCCCGCTCCATGTTTTTAATATCGAGTTGTTGGCATATATTGAGAGCAGCAAGTATTTTTCAAAATTTAGAGAAATGAAAAGTGGTACCAGTTTCTGTGAGAGGAAAATGATATTGGAGATTTTACTTTAAAATTTGAGGCATCTAAAAATACATTCAAATAGAATCAAAGAGAGGAATGGTAGTTGCCAGTCCTGGGTTAGGATGGGGACTCAGGACTGACTGGTGGGCAGGGAGGGCCGGTCCCGTAGAGGTCTGCGGGCCAGTGCTGAGCCTGCAGTCAGTGATGACGTGTTGTACTTACACGTGTAAGAGTGGATATCATGTTCCGTGTCCTTACCCCTACCCCACAGAAGTTGGTCAGAGGAGAGGTAAAACAGTCTTTGTCTTCTTAGGGCAACCAGACTCTCTCCCAGGGTTTTCCCGAAGGAACGTGAGTGCTGGCGATGCTTTCGACAGTTCAATGCTCAGCGGTCTCACTTCCTCACCGTTTTACTTCAAGCCATGCCTAGATTCTGCCTGCAGACAGGAGTGGGGAAGATTTTGTTTTGTTTCATTTAACTCAGTTAATACTCACTGCGCATGTCCTGCATCATTGGCTTGGTGCCTGAATTACACAAGGAGGCTGAGGCAGGAGAATTGCAAGTTCAAGCCCAACCCTGACAATTTAGTGATTCAGCAAGACCCTGTGTCAACATTTTAAAGAAGGAAGGAAGGACCGACAGAGAAGAGAAGGAACAAAGGAAGGAAGGCTGGTGTGTAGCTCAGGGCAAAGGTTGGTACCTTCAGAGAAAGAAGAGAGAGAGGAAAGGAGGGTGGGTTCCTGGTGGAGGAGGAGCACAGACCTCCCAGTGTAAAGGTCTTGGGGCCACGCGGTGTACGTTCAGTGGAGGTATGACAGTTTCCAGTAATGTAATATTGTACCCCTTCGCCCTCGGTGTCTTGTCCCCTGTCTTGCTTTTTCATTGCTGGGACACAGTACTCATCACCCACAACTCAAGGGGTGGGAGGTTTGTTTTGGCTCAAGTGTTCGGTCCATACTCGGCTGGCTGCAGGGAGCACGGCGGACGAGAGCCGCGCACTTCATGGTGGCCAGGACATCACCAGACAGGGAGATGTACCCTGCCAGGTCACGTCCCTTTGTCCTGCCTCATCTGATCAGCCCTCCCCTCCTAAAACTGAACACTGTGTCTGGACTCGTCAGTGGACTGGTCGGCCCCAGGGTATAGCACCCTGAAGGTGAACCAGTCACCTTCCGAAAGCCCTGCTGGAGAGCGCATGAGGACTTGGGCGACATCTGGATACAAACCACAACTCCCCTGTCTAAATGGGCTGGTCTAAGCCAGTATTCGGTAGCTGCTGTGTTCCCAGTAACTAGTAGTGTTCCTTTTGTTGTTGTTGTTGTTACTCTGTTATCCCCACCTTCAAGTAGATTATAGTCAGCTGGTGGGATGAACTTATAAACAAAGCATCCTACACAAAGCAGAACCATTAAAACTGCCAAGTGATGTTTGTAGGCAGACTGCAGGGGCTGGCTGTTCAGGGAGACTAGGGTGTCACTGTCAGGGAAGCCATCTGTGGCATCCACAGGACCAGCGTCTTCCCGAGCAGTGAGTAGCCACAGCCTCTCAGCAAAACGGGAAATAGAAAAAATCAGCTTATTCTTCAGCATGAGAGGACAGAGGCTGACCAGGATCTTCGCTAATAGCAGAACTTTTCACATCTCAGTGTGGTTCACATTCCTCCATGCTGAGATTCCGTTAGAAGCCGGCACTTTACGTGGCTTCTGATGTGGCACGTCTGAATCGTGTCTCTTTCAGTATAAGTGCAATCAGTAAAAATCCCCAGTAAAATGTGGTTAACCACAAGGACATCCCTCCCCACCAACGCCACCCCAAGTCAGCACTTGATTCACTCTGCTGAGCGATCCTCCCCAGCCTGTTGTACACTTGGAGATGCTTGTGCTTCTCCAAGGGCAAGGGATGGAGCCCTCTTCCGCTGCCTGCCACTGTGCCTCGGGCGCACAGCATCCTGCACCCCCGCCCAGGGAAGCCCTCTCCTGCCTGGTTCCCTGGGAAGGTGGGACAGATGCTGGCCAAGGGGGAGCCTCGCAGTAGCTGTCACCGGCTTAGCGTGCATTCATTGTGTGTGAGGCAGGCTCTTGTTTTGTTTCTTTGCTTACATGGAGGGAACGAGAGGTTACAGGATGGGTTGTATGTGCAGAGAGTGCTGGAGAGCGCAGGGGAGGAGAGGGTGGACGGGGATGGAAGCCAGGAGGCGCTGCACCCGCTTCCTCTTGGGTCTGTGACTGGCCAGAGTCCCCTTCTCCCCACCGCAGCCCCAGAAGCATGTGGTCCCCCACCACAGAGTGTAGCTACCTTCGCTGGCACCCTCACGGTAGAAGCAGACTGAAGGACTGTGTTGTGTTTTCTTCAGCCTCATAAAAATGTTGCTCCTGTCTTTGTTCCTCCTCCATGCTCACATCACATTTTTCTCAGGTTTGCCACTTGGGAGGAGATTTTATTAAAAGGGTCTAGGGTTAAATATCTGGAAGGGAAAACGAAGCCAACTGAAAATTGTCTCCTTTCTCCATTTGTATGGCTGGGAGGAGTTTCATCCACCCTGACACCTGCACCGGGGAAGACTGCAGTGGAAGTGCACTGGCTGGGACATGGTCTCATTTTGCTGTGTTCCAGTGTGTATTTCGAGCTGTTGGAGAGAGGCACGTTCGTGTCTAACTCACACCAGCTTCCCTCTGATGACTCCCTGTACCCTGCCCCTTTCTCCACACTTGATATTTGGTCGGTAACAACAGTAACAGCAACGCTGATGTAGTACTTCCTGGACTCGGAGTTTTCCAGAGCCCTTGACCAGATTAGTAAGTGGCAGAGCCGCGACACCTGCCTTCCAGAGCTGCTCTTATCAGCACTCACTCCTGGTGACCAGAAATTTCAGTCGCTTTCCAGTCCTGTGAGTTCAAAGCAGAGGATGGTGTAGTAGTTGGTACAGACTCTGAGGTGGGCTGGGTCTGACTGTTTGGGGAAAGGCATTGAACTCTAGAAGCAGATCCACAGGTCTAGAATATGGAAGTCTCCGTGCTGCCCTCCACAGGGTGCACACAAAGGCTCCTGTGCCCCCTAGGGTCTGAAAATGCCAAGAGAAATCAGCACTCAAGGTTCTTTTTAGGTAACTTTTTGTTTTATAAAGCTAACCCCTTTGATTAGCAAGTGGTACAAATGTTTCTGGATTTGGAAGATTTTTAATATCTTTATTCAGATTGCACAAAGCAGCCAAATGTAGTTTGGCCCTGGGCTGCAGAGTGTATGCATCTAGGTGCCAAGAACGACTGCATTCGCCTGAGATGCCAAGCATTCCAGACCTGTTACCTTGTAAGAGTAATATTTACCAGATTTGTGCTTCATCTGGAGATGAGGAGCAGAGCCGAATAGAGAGCAGGCAGACAGGCAGGCTGCTGGGAAGGGAGCTCCTCCACATTAGGAATCTTTGAGTCGGTAGCTGGAAGGGTGAAGGGAGGTTGGCCAGAAAAATGATGGAGGCCACCACGTTGGGGCACTTGTATATACCAGGCATGGTGCTAAATGCGTGTTTCCTGATCCTGCCTCACCCTCCGTGTTCTATGGGGCAGATGCTGTTTTCCCCATTATTGACAAGGAGAGTGCAGCTGATGGGGCTGGGCAGATGAGCCAGGACCCACCCTGTGCTGTTCTACGGGCTCTCTACTTTTACTGTCACAGATCAGGGAGGGGTGCTGTACCAGGCAGAGCCCAAATGGGCCAGGGCACTGCTATGTCTCTTGCTGGTTCTCCTTCTCTAACCCTCCCAGCTTCGCTGTAAGTTAGGTGTCATTAACATCTTACAGATGAGGAAACTGAGGCCTAATAGGTGAAGGCATTTGCCAAGGGCCACACTTTCACACAGCAAAGGCAGGAGTAGAATCTGGGCCTGCTAAATCGCAAACCCTAAATGGCTTTGTGTTAATAGACACCTTCTCCATTAGGTACCCACCGAAGATTGCAAGCCAAACAAAACCCTAAAACTCTGGATGAGCTCAGCACTCTGTGATGCTCCTGAAAGAGAAGGGTCCTGAGGTAGAGTTCAGTTGCTGTGCATCTGTGCTCAACCTTGTGGGTCACAGGACAGTGAGTGAGCAAGTGAGCTCAGGTCAGTAGGGTGTGTGTGTGTGTGTGTGTGTGTGTGTGTACTGCACACATAAGTGGTACTTAGGGGTAGAGCAGGGCAGAAGTGTCTTTAAATTGAAGAAGTGAGCAGCTGCCAGAAAAGCACAAGTGTGATGTCTCCTGTTCTGCTTTGGCCTCTCTACCCCTCACCCAATACTCCATGAGGAAGAGTTGGAGAAATCTCAGGTCAGCAGAAAAGAGAGGACGATGCTGGCGGTACCTCCTCCTGACTTTTGTAAAGGAAAAACTCATCTTTGAAGTGTTGGCGTGGAAATGGAGCCATGGTTTTGGACGTGGTGTTCCCACACCTTTAACCAGGCTCCTCCACTGGCCAGTGCCCCTGCGGTGCCCAGGGCTGCCTTCCAAGGAGTCTGGAAAGACAAACAGAAGAGCTTTCCTGCCCCAGGCCAGACGACAGCCCCCTTCAGCTACTGGTCCCTTTGCTTTTTTGGATTATGCTTTGGTTGAGTCTCACCCAAAAAGCCATTTTTAGCTGAAGGTGGAAAATTTTATAAGTAGAGGTGCAAGGTGAAGCTCTTTGGCAGGGTGAGTTGCTGGGAGGGACAGCCACTTGCGCACAGAGTAGATGTGCTCTGAGACTCGAGCAGGGCCACCCGTCCAGGCGCCAGTGGTAAGGAAGCTGACATTGTCATAATGTTCTGAGCAAGGGCTTGGACTTGGAAATCACAATAAGGAGCCAGTGCTTCCTCCGTGCAAAATCAGACTTTTCTCTGCGGGTGTCACAGCACTGTCCTGCTCCATTGGACATTAGAACATCGGAACCAAACCCAAAGATGATTTTCCATCGTTTGAAATCCTAAATGAGAAAAGAGAGAGAGAAATGTTCTTACAACCCCAGTCGGTTTTGGGGTAGAGGACTCAGATTCAGGAAAATGAGCATTTAAGTCGTCAGCACTGCATTAAGATTGTATCCCAACGCCGTGCTGGTTTCCAAATTTTCTGTGCCCCCGTTCCTTTCCAGACACTTGTGGTCCATGGAGATAGGAGATGCTTGCTGCTTCTTGTATGGCTGCTTATCTCAGTGTTTGAAAAATGTTTATGGAAGTAAGGAGGCGGTCATGTGACCATGCCTACTGTGAGCTGTTCTTGGAGTCTTCTTGAGCATAATCAGGTTTTTACTTAAAACACTAGATGATAAGGGAAGAGGTAATAAAGAGTGAAAAGAAAGACATTCTCAACCAGGAGGGAAGAAAACTGCAACAGAGCCTTCAGCTTTTATGTTCCCCCTTGGACATTGTGAGAAAGCCCGGGGCTTGACTTACAGCACAGTTGGGGCCTTCATTGGAAGACTGTGAGCATGGATGGACCCACGTTTGGACAGGAACTAAAAACCTCTGCTTTGTCAGTGTGTAATCCTCCAGGGGTTTGTGAGTCCATAGTGCAAGAAAGGAATGGATGTGTCTGTTGTTAAATTCAGTGTCTGTTGCAAATATAAATCTGCATTTGGACAAGCACAAGGACATTTTGAAATGCAAAAGCAAGGCTGCTGATTAGCCTTTCAAAAGTCTTCATTTTCTCTTTTTGATGGGAAAGCAGGTGTCTGAGAAGGATGCACATGGTGGTGGGGTCATGGGCACTTTCACCCAGGTCCCTATTGACATTATAGGCAAATAGAAATTCTTACCAAGAATGGGAGTTTCTTGCATCTGCCCTTCCTTCTTCCCTACCACCATGATAGTGGGGAGTTTAACTGGAGAATTTAAACATAGCCACATGTCAGAAAACTCAAGATTTGGCAGTATGTCCCATGGGTCAAGGATTAAGGGGTTAGACGTTGCAACCAAGTTGATCAGGGGCTTGTGAAGAACTTTCCATGAACACCGTGGTCAAGTAAGAGTCACTGCCTTTGGATTTCCCTGTGCAGAAAGGTATGGAGTCACCTGGGACTGACACAGTGCTGCACATTCTGGATCCTGGGGTCATTGTGCTGCGACACCAGGAGCTTTCCTGCAGCCTTTCCCTTCCTGATCACTCAGTCTGTCATCCAAGAGGACTGTGTGGTGGTTGTAATAGTTCTATAAAAATGACATAGAGGTCTGGGGATTTAGCATAGTGGTTCCACCACCTGCCTTGCAAGTACAAGGACCTGAATTTGATCCCTGGGTACCAGAGAGAGAGAGAGAGAGAGAGAGAGAGAGAGAGAGAGATTATTTAAGGTTTATTTAAAGTACACAACGTAATTCACAAAATTCCTTTCTTTCTTCCAGAACATCTAAATACATTTAGAAAAATAAATTAAGTAGCCATAAATACTTAATAAGTATCTTGTCACTGATTATTTTATAGGATTGGAAGTTGTAATTGTATTTAAATAATTAAAGTAGTTCTGTATATCAGAATAGATTTAAAATAATATCAGAATATAATGGTGCAGAAGCGTTAACACGTATACAAGACTTGTAAAGCATATTCGTTCAATGTTCTCGCTACCATTGTGTATCAGAACATGGTTTTGTGTAGTGAGGGTCTGTCTTCCTTTTGGAGTGAGTACTGAAAGCGGAGTACTGTTAAGTCACTTTCACTCTGGCTCCACAGCGCGCTGATATTTGCTTAGATAAATCGTTTAATCCAGGCAGGATGGTGTCGTGTAGTGAGCACAGGTCAGTCTGGAAAGGAAGGGTTGTGAGCATAGGGAGTCGTCCTCCAGGAGTCTAAGAGGTGGGAAGGGAAGAGGACTCCTCAGAGCCCAGAAGTCCTGCTCTGGGGCCTGCAGCTGACCTGCTCTGTTCAGCATCTTGGCTCTCTTGTTCAAGGTACCAGGGCCATCGTGTTCTCCAACTCCTCATCTGCAAAATGGCAACGAAAGCAGAGTCTACCTGGTGGTATCCAGGGTGCACAATAAGAATCCCAGTGAGACAGAGCTGCTGTCAGCGGCCCTGTGCGTTTCCATGAGCTGGCCTGCCAGGTAGCAGACTTAACCTTCGTTTGCTTCACCTCATGCTTCCTTCAGCTTGGGGTCTGTCCAACCCCAGCATCTGGCCTAAAAGAACAGTAGGCAAAGCGCTCACCTGGCGAGCAGAAGCCTGGACGACAGCCTGTGGAGAGCATGGGGAGCCAGTGGTGCTCTGACAGCCGAGGTCACATCAGCCACTGCCCCAGAGCACACTGTCCTCAGGCATCCAGCACCACCTGCGGGTGGGGCTCTGTCCTGTGCGCTGGAATCAGGATGGAGCCCTCTAGCCAGGAGCGCATGTGGTGAGCATTGAGGACCTGGGTTGGGTTCTTGTTCCTCTCACTTGCTGGCTATTAGCTGCAGACCTCGGTTTCTTCATCTGCAAAGTAGGAGACCTTGTCAAAGCTATCTGGGAGGGTGTGGAGTGAGATTCAGATGGTGGAAGCAAATGTGTGATATCTTGGAGTAACTTCAGTGGCTGCATGTTGGGCAGCAAGGACACGTTGCCATCATTGATTGAACTGCATTTGATAAGAGAGCTATCAATGTGCCATCATATTTGGGCCTGCCTAGAGTCCCGAAAGATCCCCAGTTCATTAGTCATGACAGCGTTATGGGCCGTGACTTTAGAGACAAGTGAGGATTCTTGCTGAGAAGTGGCAGTCCTTGGTAGAGACCCTTTGACCATGAAATTTGGAAGGTTTTTTTCCCTGAGGGTTCACCATGACCAAATGTCACAACCAGAAATGAAGTGTTCTTCCTCATGCAACTGCAACAGACTGCCCTGGGCCAGGAGCTAGAAAATCACAGGCTGAGAGTGGCCCTGGCTGGTGCACGCACGGCTTGGGACAAAGCAGTCCGGTGGCCTTCAGAGTACCTCCTTTAGAACCCACATGAGGCTTCGTATCATCTCAGTCTTTGAACTTGCAGCCCTACTGGGCTCTTTCCCCATCTTTTCTCTCTCCTAAAAACTGAAAATTCAAACTGTTAGATGTGACTCATCACCCTCAGCACAGCAGCATCAGAAGCCATCTGTTTCTGTCACCTCTTGCTGGATCTTGTGGTGAGACCCTGGCCTCTCCCAGGGATGTTGCTAGCTCCTTCTTGGGTGGCTCTGTTAGAAAGCTCTGTGTTGTCCTGATCTTGGGCTGTTCTGGGACTCTCCACTCCCCGAGGGGAAATTGGATAGACTGTGCAGTCTGTAGGTAATGGCCCTCTAAGTGCTTTTAAGATCCCTGAATCCTTTTTTTGAGGCATTTGAAGTGCTGAATGGACCACAGGCTTCTGGTGCCTCCTGTGTCTTCCTCCCCCCACAGCCCACTCCTGCATTCTCCTATGTGCAAATCGGTGCCTCTTGGAAGGCCCAGAGTGAGCAGGGGCACACACTGGTGTATCTGCCAGAACAGAAGCGCTGTTTCAAGGGCCTGTGCATCCAGGACTGGGTCACCGTATGTAATTATAGTAGAGCTGCTAGCTTCCTTCCTACAATAAAAGAGTAATGTATAATTGCTTGGTTTCAAAAAGAAAGGGTCAGCTGAAGTTTGTAAAAGTCTTAGTGTATTTGTGTGGCACCAATTTCCTGGCCAACGTGGACTGACCTTTCTGTAGGGCCATCTTGAGGGGACAGAGCTCCCAAATTGTCCCTTCCTACCTAGAGGGAAATTGAAGGAGGACAGTAAACTCCCACGCAATTCTGCACTGCTTTCAGCAACACAGTGATCATGTCACAGAGGCCCAGATGGGTATCGTCTCTGCTCCTCTCCCCACGGCTGCAGCTGACTATAGTCCAGCTCTGCTTCAGCCAGCAAGAAAGAAAGGAGACTGAGCTAGTGACATCCTCATTCCCTGCTGAAGCACAGAGACCTGGGCGCACTCCCCGCATCTCTATCTGACCGACACTCCAGGTCAGCCTCAGAGTACCAGTTCCAGCAAAGGTCCCATGTCCTGAAGATGCTATGCAGCTGAACCCCACGGTGCCTGTCTGGACATAAATCACCCTCTGCATCTCGGTCCCTTCTGGGTACTGAGGCACTGTCACCTTCAGGCTGTCTGCCTTGCACCTTGCAAGAAGGAGGTACTTCCACACTTGACACTAATAGAGCCTTTTACAATAGCAAAGAAGAGAACAAAGGCTCTCTGGGGAGGCTCTGAGGTGCTGAAAGGCAGCTCCTTTGTTTGAATGTTGTCTATCTCTTCAAGCTGGAAACCCATGAAAGCCCCAAGATGGTCCTCTTCCTCCCTCTCCACTCAGTGGACTTAGGGGTTGGTGTCCCAATGGCTGCTTTGTTTCAGCCTGGCCTCTGAATTGTGGTTTCCTCAACAGTAAAATGGGGGTAATGCTTCCCAGTTTGCAGAATGATCAGGCTCAGGTGAAATAGTACAGAAAATGTTTTGTGCAACCTAAGTCCCACAAAGAACTTAGCTGCTGTGGTCACATTCTTCTTCATCATCGTCCTCATCATCATGTGACTGAGCTGTCTGAAAAGATTAATTTCCTTTGGCTTTGCAGTAGTTACTGAGCACCTGTTCTATACTAAGGTTCCATTTCCTGGGCCTGGGGCTATAACATAGGGTCGGGAAAATGGTAGATTGAGCCCCTGTGCTCATGGAACATACAAAAGTCTGGCCTCCCCAGACACAGAGGCTAAGCTTCTGGGACCATGCTGGTTGGAAGGTCTGAAAGGGCGTCGGAGGTATGGAGAAATAGATGGGTGCCGACTTCTTGTCTTCAGCTCTGTCGTGCGCAGGTTGCACCCAAGTATCACACAGCTCACTCCGTATTGGAGCTCTTGGGCTCTTGAGAGCATGACAGAGAATGAGAGGGTTTATCGAGGCTCCATGGACATGTAGCACACTCAGGGATATAGCACCCATGGTCCCCGAGTGCACGTCAGCTGTCCGAGCATGCTGTGGTCTTCATTGGTAACCTTCCTTGCATTTTTGCATGCAGATGTGAAATTGATTGATTCTGATGAGATGACAGACCTGGCTGTTTCCTTACTTTTCCGACACAAGGAAACATTTCAGTCATGTCGTCTGGCCTTTAAAATAGTCTAAGGAAACCAATACAATGTGCCAAGAAATGGTCATCTTCGGTGACATGACTCACACACCCTGAGATGGCAGAAGTGACAGCTGGCTGTGCTGGCACATGTGGACAGCCCAAAGCTGGCTTTGTGTGACATTCCTGGCTCTGCACCTTTGCTTGCTATTAGGTTTGCTCTGGTTGTGTGTGTGTGTGTGTGTGTGTGTGTGTGTGTGTGTATACATACA
>NW_022900923.1:3802603-3906572 GCF_012274545.1 Fukomys damarensis | reverse complement strand
ATATATATATATATATGTATATATATGCTCTACTGTGGCATTCTGGGAATTCTGTTTGCTTTCACCCTAACACATTTATAAAGCACTGGCCTTGAAAGAACTCTTCCATAAAGAGGACTTAGTAAATGTTTTAAAGATGCATAGAAGAATCATTGAATTGGGACTTAACAAAAGGTATCTTTCCTGTTCTGTCTATACCACTGCCTGTGAAACAGAAGAGAAAGCTTTGGAAGCCAGCTGAGTTTTGACCCTGTCACAAATTCTTCTACAATTTTCCTAAAGAAAATAAGGCTGTGTGATAGGTCTTTAGCTTCCTCAGAGACAAAAACGGTCCTTTTTTCTTCACAGTTCTCCATCCACTTTCAAAATTACAGAACCTTCCAGCTCTATGAAGGTGTAAAATAAGGTGGGACTGATTGGATTGATTTTCTGGACACTCTGGCTGCTGTTTCAGTCAATTTCCTCTTCTGGTGTCCTTCAGAACAGACTAAAATGTGGGCTTTTCACAGTCTTCGCTAACAAAAGTAATGAAGCTCAACTGTGGGGCTTGTTCTCAATTCATTCAATTAAGTGAAAGAGATGCATGCTGTAACACTTTAAGGACTCATCCATGGTCTAGTTTGGTACTGGAGGCCCCTTTCTTTCCCCCTCCCCCTTTTCCTTCTCCCTCCCTTCCTTCCCTCCCTTCTTTCCTCCCTCCTTCCTTCCTTCTTTCCTACCTGCCTTCCTTCCTGTTCCCCTCTCCCTCTCCCTCTCTCTCTTTCTTCCACCCACCCCCCGTCTCTGTCTCTCTCTGTCTTCCCCTCCCCTCCTTTGAGACAAGGTCTCACCAAGTCACTAAGTTGCCCACACTGGATCCAAACTTGAAATTCTTCTTCCTCGGCCTCCCAAAGGACTGGCATTCACCACCATGCCTGGCTCACAATGGAGAGTCTTAATTTAAAGACTGTTTTTCTTTCACAAATGGTGGCTCAACCTTGAAGAACAGAAACTCTTCAGCATCCAAATGAGCATGATTTCTTAAAACAAGCATAAGCCCCTGGCTCCATTCCAGAACTCATGCATGCCCCAGTTCATCTGAATCGCTGTAATCCCCATGTTTTCCTATATCTTAATTGCACTAGCTGTGTTCCAGTATAAACAGGGCAAGGAAAGAGAGCCCGCCAGCATGAACACATCATCTACCCAATGAGGTTCTATCATTGGCACTCATGTTCACTCTAAGGCACCTAAATGACTGCTGAAATGGTAGCACGGATATCCAGTAACTAAGAAGTTCTTCCAGGCAGTTCTTCCTGACTCCATCTTAACTTTCCAGGTGGAGAGCTACTCTGTAGGATGAGGAACAGCTCAGACCTTCCATACAATGGTTGAAGGCAGCATGTTTGGAAACCGTTCTCTCTGGGTGCTGATTAAGATGGGCAGTCCAGGGGGAGGTAGCTTCTAGAACCTTCCTCAGGCCTGGTCTCATAGACCATTTTTAATAGGTCTCAGCTGTCCACTGTGAAGATGTCCACTGGGCCAACCAGAAACTCCTCATGTAGACCTCACGCCCTTCTTGCAGACCCAGCTGTTCCTCCAGAGTGGAGCCACTGGTGTCAGGGCCTGAAGCTGCAGAAAGAGGAAGCTGCAGAGTGGCTATGAGTCCGGATTCACCTCAGCTCCCTTAGAAGTTCTGCTCCTTAGCAATGATTCAGGAGATGAACAACACAGACAGTAAGGTACTTCTGATTTTATAACTCTGTCCCCTGAAAAATCACTTAAGAAGCGAATGCATAGCTCTGCTCTCAAAGCTTCAGATCCCCTCCGTTTGAAATGCGGGGTGGGTCAAATCCAGTAAATCCGCAGTGGGGTAGCAGTAGATTGTGAATCTTGTACAAAACAAAGCTTCAAGGGGATAACTGTGAGAGAATGTCATCTGTGTAACTGTGAAAAAACCCCAAGATTTGTATTTCATTATGTGTTTCAAATGCAGAGGAAGTGTGGCACGAGTGCAAAGATAGAAAGCAAAACAAAACAGTGAGAGGGGGATTGATTCATTGTTGGGATGCATTTATAAATAAATGGAGTGAGATTAAAGTACTTCCACAACACAGAGAGTGGTAGTTCTAGTTCGTAATTATGTTGAATTGTAAAGGCCTGATATTAGGACTGGAGCAAAGAAAAGAATAACCAGAAAGGGTGAGTTAATGGCTCTCATAAAATACAAGGAAAGGTAGTAGAGGTTGTTTGCTTCAAAAAGAAAAGTGATGAGGAAAAGAGGACATGAAAACCAGCTTCCAAAATCTAGGAGTGCAGAGGGACAGGTTATCTTGTGCTGTAGAATGAGACCCATGTGCAGCCCTTACGGACAGACAGCATTCAACCAGAGAGAGGAAGATCCGTGTGGATGTGGCTGTCGGGGGCTGGCGCGGGCCATCTGTCCCTCCAAGGTGTGAGTCCTCGGACACTAAAGGGCTTCTGGGAGAGACTGTCCTGTCTTGCCTTATTGAGAAAATAACAGTAAGAGGAGTTGGACACCAACAATACCAAGAGTGCACTCATGGGTGCAAGGCAATTGTTTTGTGGGCTCTCATTTCTACTCCAGTGAAGGTGGGAGAGACTGAGCATCGGCATATTGGGTTTACTTCTCTCAAGCTGGGTAATCTGGACCATCTAATTCTCTTCATATTTACTCACTCTTAATCCATGAATTGAATGTGTTAGTAATAGCAGCAGCCCATGCCATTTGGTTAAGTTGGTAAACAGCTTGCAGTCCCAGCAGGGTGTTCCCCACTGCTTATTAACTTAAGCCTTAGGGCAGAGCAAATCAACACCCTACCCAAAAATAATTAGGCAATCGCCTTACAGAAAATTAGGTCATAAGCAGGAAGCTTATGGAAGACACACAGCAAACCTCACAGTGCAAGACACGCATTGCACTGACCATTATAAATCACTGCTGTAATTCTGTAGATTGCAGCAAGATTTTCAGGCAAATAGGGAGCCTCTACACCCCCTGCACATGTAAGAGTCTATACCACTCATTGCAAGACTACAAGGAAAGTGCATTCATTTCTTGAAAGGGGAATTCAGAATTTGTTTGTTTGGGATAAGAATATTATTTTTCAACAGTGATGAGCAAGATTGTCCAGTGTTGAGCAAGAATGTCAAGGGCGGTGCCCTTTATTGCCAGTGTTTGTTGTAATCCTGGAAACATGGCACTCCTCAGTTTCTCAATCTGTAAAAAGGAAGAAAAAAAAAGTGTGGTTCTTATTAAGGGACTGAGGATGATACCCTGAATTTTTCAAGTTAATTAATTCATGGAATGAACATATGTTGGCTTCCTTTTGTTGACCTTAGCTGAACTCAGGAATAGCTGTATGGAAAACTGTGTTGTATAGCCCTGGCTCCTTTCCACACTGTCGGTGAACCCAAAGTATGAATGTTTTGTCCCTCAGATATCAGAGAACAAAAAGCACATATGGGGGAGAAGTAAGAAAAGGAGGAGCAGAAGAAAATGGAGCAAAGAAAAGAGGATGAGAAGGCAGAGAGAAAAAAATAAAAGGAAGAGAGTCTTAGGTACTTCAAAGAATGAGAGCATGGCAGTGGATCGGTTCCATGCCCCGCGCCAGCTGTCAGGACAAGCTGCCATTGTGAGGCCACCAGCGAGCCACATGTCACACTCAGTGTCCACCTGCCCATGGAAGGGGGTCCAACCAACTCTGTGCATGCACATCTCCTGTGTCTCCTCAGGGTTAGCCACGGCCTCCCTAGTCCCACAGTAGCCTGCCCATTCAGCACCCTCAGTTTCAGTGCTAAACAGAGCACACCCTGTGGGAGCTGCCTCCGTAGTCCTGATCCGAATGGAAAATGCAGAGGGACCGTGTGCAAAAGATGTGTCCCTGTAGTACGGGTTGATGGGGTGATGGAAACTGGGGACTAGAAAGTAGAAACCCCATGTCCGTCACAGTTCAAGAAAACCAAACACTATGGGCCAGCATCGCTGTTATTTTCCTGTTTTTTTACCATGTAAGAAGGAGTCCAAATATTCCTGCCGACACTACGCATGGTCTCAAGTAGCAGCGTGGCGAAGGCCAAGCACATCAGCTGACAAGCTCGCCCCTGCCAGCGCTGTGTCGGGGTTGACACCGCCTCCTCTCGGAGACTCCCGCTTTCCATCAAAGATGCTCCGGTGCTGTGTTACATTTAATAGGTGGGATGGCCGGAGAGGAAAATCAGAAACCACTGCCGATGCACTGTTTATTTCTCAGTCATTCTGTGTTAAATTGCTGTGACTTGAATGTCAGCAGTGTTTGGGATGTGGTAGTGAAATAAAATCCACGTCCTGGGTGCCAAGACAAATTTCAGAAAACCCCAAAACACAATCGTCTTGGTTTCTTGCTGGCTGTGTCTGTGTGTACACACACAGTGGCTGGTTTGTGGCCCTCCGTGCATTTGGTGGGTTGCTTGTCTTGTCACACTCTGGGGGATGTCGAGGCAACCCTGGCCTCCTTTCCCCACACCTCGGAGATTAACATCTCCCCAGGTGTTCCCACGCAGGTGGCGAGAGAACGATGATCTAACAGTGGGACTTAGAGAGGCAGAGCAAGTTTTGGAGAGCATCACCGTGAGAATGATGCAGTGGCAGAGCTGGGGCAAGCTCAAGCCACGGAAGTCCAGCTGCCGAGGGGTTCAGGGGACTGGACAGGGCACATCTTATCTCTTCAGCCCCTAGTTCTTCCAGTGAGCAGAGACATCACCATGATGTAAGTCAGTGATTAGTTTTTTTCCCCTTGACTCTGAGGTTGATATTGGATTTCCTGGATCTACAGAATGTAAGGACTTTCTGCATACCGGTCCCGGAAGTACTTGAGCCCCTAAGGGACCTGATGTCCCTCCATCTTCTCCTCTTCGGGCTGGGTTCTGTCAGGGCCTCTCAGTGCACCGTCTCAGTCCTGGCTGTGGTCACAATCACCCAAAGAACTTGGAAGTCTCCCCTAGTCCAGTGATCTGGACCCGTATCAGTCTTTTCCAACTTGCTGGGTCTGTTGAAGTGTTTGGTCAAGGTCAACCCCTCCAATCACAGAGGAATCCTGTTTTTCTGTTTTGAGAGGTTCAGAACTCTGGAGTGGTTGCAATTTCCTCTTTTCTATCTTACTTTTTTAAAAACTATGCAAAATACCTGGTCAAAAGTTCAGATGCTCCTTTGTCCTTCTCTTTGTGGACTTCTTTTCTTCCATTCTTTCCATTCGTGGTTCTCACAGTTTAGGGTTCACAGGCTTTGCCCAGAGAGTTTGCCTAGAGGCA
Organism: Fukomys damarensis; assembly: GCF_012274545.1. Lineage (NCBI taxonomy): Eukaryota > Metazoa > Chordata > Mammalia > Rodentia > Bathyergidae > Fukomys > Fukomys damarensis. The sequence goes on along the minus strand of NW_022900923.1, from coordinate 3,901,283 downwards.
TCTGCACTGTTAGGGACACACTGCTGCACAGGATCCATATATCAGCTCATCAGTGGGGTCCTGTGTTGCCCTGAGTGCCTCTTGCTGCTTCTTCCCCGGGAGGGAGCCAGCTTGGATTTGAAGTGCAGGTGGATACTTGAGGCAGGGCTCACAGGACAGCTCCAGGCTACTCACAACTGCTTCCATACCCGCACCTGCTGTTTCACCCTGAGTCACTGCCACTGCCCTCTTGGCTTCCCTTGGACTCTCCCCAAGGACACTGACAGCAGGCCGGGTTCCTGGCGGTTCCAGTCCTGCTGACTCCAGGAACACTGCTGGTCGATGCTTAGCTCCCTTGTCCTGATCCACTTGACTCTGCTCTGCTCAGCTCTGCATCAGTGGACCTCCCATGTATGGTGCATCTGGCTCCCCTAGGTGACTGGCATTTACAGCAGGTTCCCAGGAGAGAATCCACTTTGGGAATCGCTGCTTTAGCAAACAGCAAATACCAGTAGGTCCTTGGCCCCAGCCCTCCAACACGGTATGCACTTTTCTCTCTGCTGGTGTTGTGGCGCGACCGTCCTAATGGGGATAAGCACTGCACGGTGGCTGAAGCATGGCCCTACTTCCGGGCAGAGCTCTGGACAGTTTTGGGTTTTCTTGCAGCCTCCACCCTTTCTCCTCTGCCACAGTCCGTCCCACAGGAGTGATGTTGTTCGAAGACCTGGAACTTTTTCCTTTTCTCCTTTATTAAAAGTAGTCCTGATCTGGGCGTTGCAGTGGGAGGTGGGAGTGCTCCGTGCAGAGATGTTTGGTGGGAGGGCGAATGTTCCTGCTGTCTTTCCTGAAGGACTTTGGTGATGGTGCCCCTCCTTGAGGGCACAGGGTGCTTTAGACGCTACCCCAGGACGCTCAGTCTCAGCTGCTCCTGTTCTTCCTTCCTCCTCTAAAGAAACCTGTCAGGCAGTATGGGAGCTTCCTGTCCAGGAGCATCCACAGAAAGTCACTTAGCAGCATTGCTGCAGGATGGTAAGGGGTCAGGAAGGGATCCGAGGGGAAGTTTGTCCTCGATCCAGGGCTCTGGCTTTCTGTCCACTCGCTTGCTCACTTGTGCTACCTAGATAGCTGCTCCCACGGGCCTTCGCCTCACTGTGCAGCAAAGAAATAGCTGCAGAAGACCACCTGCTGCCCCCTTCTTCACCTCGCAGTGCTGGCTCAGCTTCACTTGGGATTAGAACCGAAATCACCTTAAAGATCTTTGGCTGTACCACTGGTTTTCCACCCCTGTGTGCCAGCAGGGCTAGGTACAGAACATGCAGGAGCTCTCTACAAAACGAAAGCATGAGGCCTCTTGTTCAAAAGATAAGAGAAAGCGAGGTTACAGATTCTAAAATGTAAAACTTCCCACTTTTCTCTTTCCCTCTGTGTGTAGGTGCAGGTGTCAATGGTTGATTTGCTGTCAAGTCCTTTGGGCACCAGGGGACCCTGGAGTGAAACACACAGGCACCCCGGAGCATGCAGCCAGCCAGGCACAGCATCCCTGGCCACTAGCTCGAAACAGATGCTCCCTGGGCCAGGCACAAGCATCCCCTGCCCCATGGAGCCACTGCTCAGCCCGTGGCATTGCATACTGTGCCCCTAAAACTGCCACTGAGGCCCCGTGGCACTGTTGGCTGGGGTGGGAGCAGCTGACGCTGCAGGGCCCTGCCAGAAGAGTGGTGGGTTATGTGCCTGACCCCAGCCTTCCCGAGTGTGGAGGTGACAGCAGCAGATACCAGGTGGGCCAGAAGAGGCTGGATGAGGCTGAGGACAGGCATGGGCAGGACACAGAGTCCCGGGCCAAATTTCTGAGCCCCTTGCACTTGCTCTACTGCCCATTAAGCTCCACTGACAAGCTATTAATTCTAAGGTAAAATCACTAAGGATTTCAGGACTTGGATCCCCAAGCGTGAAACTCAAGCGTGAGGTCTTTCAAGAATGTGGAGACCCTGGGCTCCTGCCCTGGTCACAATGAAACAGTTTGTGGTTCAGTGCCACAGGTGGGCTTTCTGAACTCAGTGACTTTGGAAACTCAGAACTGATGAGATGCTCTTGTTTTTTTCCCCACTCTCCATTTCCCCAAGTTTGAACAGGGAAGGACCCCGCACCCGGGAGTGGCACAGCACCTTCTGTGTGCAAGGTGCCCAGGGAAGCGTGGGAGGGGGAGCCTCGCCTGCCGGTGTGAACCTGAGGGTGGAGGGAACCTAAAAAGTGGGTCAGAAGTGGGCAGCACGGGCCAAGACGCAAGTGTCTCTGAGCTGGCAGAGGTCAGGCACAGGACTTGCCTGACCGCTTGACTGTCCACTGCGAGGACTTGAGAGAGAGCGCCTGTTCCCGAGGTGGAAATGAGCGGTGGAGGGGCCAAGGGAAAGGCTCCACCCCTCCAAGAGTGTGTGGGTGGATCACTGGGCAGCACAGGTCTGCCCCGCTCTCCGGCCACCCTGCTTCTCTCTTCCTGGCGCCTACTAGGCCCCAGTGAGGGACAGCAGCTTGACTATTCCCAAAGAAGAAAACATTTGGCAAATCACTTGAATCCTTTAGCCGGACAGGAGGCTTGTGACCCATGACAAATGACAGCAGGGACTGTCCCTGGACGTGGTGGCTCCTCATCAGCAGTTGCAGTCCGTGCCCTTGTGTGCCGGGGGCAGGGTGGTTGTGGCATGTCCCCGCGGTGATGACACGGGAGCAGTCCCATTTGTAGGAGACATGGCCCCAGGACAGGTTGCTGTTGTGGCCGTCGAAATAGAGATGGGCTCCAGGGCTCCCCAAGCCCCAGAGGAGGGGAGAAGGGCAGACTGCATGTGCTCCGAAAGGTGCGGGACTGGCTGACTCCCCAGGACTCCTCCTGTAAATATTTGCAGACACTTGCTGTGTTCAAAGCCCAGGGCGGAATCCTTGCAGGGTTTGCTTAGGAGAAGAAGAGACAAAACTGACCCCGTGGTCGTAGACAGCCGTAAAAAGGAAGAGTGCGTATGGGCAGAAGACCAGAAAGGGGGAAAAGTGGTTCAGAGTTTAATAAACATGAAGGAGAATAAAAATAAATCTCAAAAGCACTTATTTACAACTCCATGGAAAGATGAGATGCGGACAGGCGGGTGAAGGGTGGGTGTTTGTGGAGGAGAAGAGACCGTGGGCCCATGTTTACCCTTGTAGTGAGGGGAAACTCGCTCCGGCCTGGCTCTTCCACAGCGTGTGCGGCCTGCTTCTGCCTAAGGCGAGGATGAGTGGATGAAAGCAGCCCCTCGGCCTTCGGAGCAGTGCCTGGCCTGCTTTCCGCTGAGCTGGAGAGGCTGGGATAGACTCCCAGCACCGGGGTGGGCGTATTCCAGAGCACAGAGAGGTCCAAGAGGTGCTCCTAAAGGACAGTGAGTGTCTCCAGCGTAAGAAAGGGTAAACTTGAGTCATCTGTGGGAAAATGGATGCACCTTGAGACCACAGCGTTAAGTGAAATAAATCAGACACGGACAGCTAAATATCGTGTGGTTTCTTTTATATGAAAAACCCAAAATATAAATAAAAACCGAAATAAAAGATAGGTAATAGGAAGAAAGGAGGTAGATCTTTCTCAAGGGGGAAGGAAATCAGCAGATGGTGGGTGTGGGTGGGAGGAGGGAGAGGGGATGAGAAAATAATTTAGATGTGTTGTGGACAGGTGCCAACTCCCCATGAGGAGTATGAGCGTTGTACGCCACAGACATGTACGAACAGTAATGATAAACATGTATTACAGTAAAAGACACATCGCTACGAATCCCCTGAAAATCCTCCCAGTTACTTCGAACACACTTATCTCACTGTTCTCGCCGCTTTGTGAAGCAGTTCTGGAGTCCTTTTTCCTGAGGGTCTTTGCAAGATGTGATCAAAAATATGGTGAATGCTGCTGCTAAGTGCCGTACAACTGAGAGGCAAGCTTGTAAAAGCATGACAGCATGTCCTCATCTACCTTATTCACCAGATCTGGCACCGTGTGACTTCTGGCTCCTCCCCAAAGACGAGATGACCGTGAGAGGTAAATGTTTGGAATGCACTGAGGAATTTGAGGCAGCCACGCCAGCACAATGAAAGAGGACACTCAGGAAAGAGGACTCCAGAGCTGCTTCAGAAAGTGGCAAGAAAGACGGGATGAGGGGTTGGAGCAGGGGGGAGATTTTGAGTGGGTTTTATGGAAATGTGACCTTTACTGCAATAACTTTTAAACATTTAAATACATACCGCATTTTTCCACCACAGCTCACATTTCTTCTCATCGGTTACCTTTTCTAGCTACTGTGCTGGGGGGGCTCCAAAAACCTTTTTACTGGTGTGAACGTTTCCCAGCCTGGACTCACCCTCTCCCCCAACAGTGTCACTGTAGCCACACAGTGTGGGTTATCTCTGTGTCTGCATGAATGCTTGCTTTTCTCAGAAATCTGAATGCTGTGGATTGGGGGGGCATTGTTTATTTGTTTTTTGGTTGGTTTTTGAGGCTTCTGGTTCACCAGCTGCAAAGCCGCAATTCACGCATTCATTTTATGGACCAGCATTGAGCAGAGGGGTGGCTTGGAAGTCACCTGTTCTACAAGGATTTGTGTTCAGAGTCTCTCACATATAGGGAAAGAAAAACTGCAGAGCTCTGAAGATAAGGAAATGTTGGTGTGTTCGTAGAATTTTTTTTTTCCAGCATAATTGTCAGGGCATGGACTTCCCAAGAAATCACGAAAGGTATTTATGTCTATTTTGAGATCAGCAATCTGGCTTGTTTATTTAGTAAGACGTTAGTGTTGCCAATAGCCAGATGCCTGAGTCTTTTAAGACTCACATTGATGACCACCTATGCAAACAGCAGACATTCGGTGAGCCCTTGTGTGCACAGCCCTGTCCTGAATATTCAGGGAAAAAGAAAGGGCTGGCAAACAGTCTCTGGCCTTGAGATTCTTAAAATTTCACAGGGGAAAACAAAATAAACAAACATAATGCCCATGTCATAAAAATGTTTGTAATGAAGCACACAACTATGAATGGCTGTGCTGTGCTAAGCTACATAAGGGCAGGAAGTTAGAAAGAGATGGCGCCCCCAGACTAGATGGAGCCCTGGGATTGGGAAGTCAGTGCCTAAGAGATTTTGGAAGAAGGGTGTAGACACGTGGTTGTAACACGGGGTCTGCGTGGTGTTAGTGCCTGATGAATGCTGTGTAGAAAGCATGGCGGGGGTGGTTGGCCTGCTTTTCCAGATCTGGTGTAGTGTCAAATGCATATGCAGAGGCAACGGCAGGTTACTAAAAATAACAGCAAGACTCTGAACCATGCATGAACTTGAAATCATTGGGTGCACTCTGTCTTCCACACAGTTCAGAGAGGAAGGAATCTGTGCTGATTCCTTCTCCCTGTTCATGAGGGTTACTGCCCACCAATAACCAATATTATCCCCAATAAAGAAGTTTAAGGTAGACCTGATGTAGCTAGCTTATGGGTATAGTTTTGTTTATTTGGATTTCCTCACTGCAAATTGGTCCTATGTGCGAAGAACCAAAGTGCCATAGCCACACAAGATGCAGCACATGAGCCTGGATAAAAGTAGAGTATTTGGATGCCAGACTTTCAAGGAAAAAAAAAATACATGGGCAAGCTGCTTGCCATTAGGAGCTATTTTCTTGGCACATCTGATCAAAGTGTAAGCAGGCCCGACAGCTCCCGTCCAGGATTTTCCACTGCTCTGTCAGCCTCCAAAGGACAGGGTTAACTGCACGCCCTCAAATGTTGCTGGAAGTGGTTTGCTAATCTCTATTAATCTGCTGCCTCTGTAACCAAATGCATATGTTTATTTTATTTCTTTTGTTCTGGTTAAATTGTTAACGGTATTAAATTGGCCATTGGAAACCAAGCCATTCTGTATTTGTTTCCTGTAGGGTTTTGGGGACTGTCTCATGTTGTGGTCTTTTGCGCATGTGCAGTGAGTTTTATCATTTTCAATGATTGCCCTAACTTTTTACAGATGCCATCCCGCCCCCTTTCTACAGACCCTACTTCAGAATCGTCCGATTCGATGTCTCTGCAATGGAGAAAAATGCTTCCAATTTGGTGAAAGCGGAGTTCAGAGTCTTTCGTTTGCAGAACCCAAAAGCCAGAGTGCCTGAACAACGGATCGAGCTGTACCAGGTAACCTGGGGTTGGCTGTTGTCATGGGCGAGCAGTTTGAGGTCTTTGGGTAAAAGATTTTGTGCTGCCTGAGTTTCTTCTGTGATATGATCTGTTCTATGCATCTGCAGTTGCTGCGTAGGTAGGTGTAGGCCTTCACTGTTGTCCTGTTGTGGGAACAGTGTGCCTGACCCTCAGGAGTGGCCGGGGGTGCAGTCCTGACATTCTGCGGAGCCCCTTCCCCATTGCTCTGGAAACTCAGGTGATGTTGACCAGATGCCACTGTGACAAGGCAATCAGCTGACATCCCTGTTTGTTGTGCCACACTGTCCCTTCCTCTCTTCCTTCCAGTTGTCTTCTTCCTTCCTGCTTTTTTTCTTTCACTTTTTCTTTCCTAACTTCTCCAGTTTCTGTTTGTTCTTCCGTTCCACTCTCTCCAGTCCGCCCCCTTCTGCGCCCCTCACACCCTCTCTCCCCTAGCAGCCCTTACCTCTCCTCACCCTCCTCTTCTGATATGTTGCTGGACAGTGTGCAAGAAAACAGCAAAGGGCCTGGTTGCTGAGGTTTCGGGGTGCTGCTGCAAGCTCATACCTCAGGTGACGTCTGTCTGGCTAACAGCTCCAGTGACAAGGAGGAGCTGTGAAAAATGCACCACCTCAGGCCCAGCTGCACTGAGCAGGACTCAGAACCTGCACTCTAAGGGGACCCCAGGGGGATTTCCGTGCACTGCTCAACGTGTGATCCGTGTCATGGAAGGCAGAGCTGGGGGTCTCATGTTTGAGTGAGGCTTCCAGAGGAACCCCAGGCAGGGCAAGGATGAGGGGCACGTGTTCTTGGCAGAAGGAGCAGCTCTCCAAGGGCAGAGTCTTGCAGTGCTGGTGCCAGGCCAGCGCTCTACCACTGAGCTACATCCTCACCCCCAGTGACCAGGTCTCTAGGGCAGGATGGAGGGGCCTGCATGGGCTCTGGGTGCTGTGGGGGAGACGGAGGGAGAAGGGGGAGACTTTAGAAGAAGAACAAACCCCCAATCCCCAAAGATGGGGAGTGACAAGTGACTGCATGTGTAATGAAGTGATGAAAAAGCAGTTCCCCTGAGGAAAAGGAAGGAGTTAACATCTGCGTGCAGAAGTCTCTAGTTCTGGAAATCGGCACCGTGGGATGAGGGTGTCCCCAGTCGTCACAGTGCACGTGGAGACGGATGTGCCTTGCTGATGTAGGTGAGAGCTCAGGAATAAGTTCAAAGCCTTTTGTATAGGAACAGTCGATTGACACTGTGCTCATGAAGAAGGATTCTTACTTACACAGATGGGTCCTCAAGAACCTCTTCCAGCTTCTAGCTGGGCATGGTACACACCTGTGAGGCTAAGGCGGGAGGATCACAAGTTCGAGACCAGCCTGTTCAACTTAGTGAGACCCCTGTCTTAAAAACGAAATGGCTCAGTCAAAGGCACTGGGTTTAATTTCTAGTACCAAAAACAAAGAACTTCTGCCTGGAGACCTTAACTCTTCCGGCATCCTCAGAGCTTGAGAGGGCAGCAGGCACTGGCAGTGACTTCACCCTTTGCCACCTGCGCAGTGTCAGGCAGAGCATGCGCCTACGTCGGTAACTCTGTGTCCTCAGGATGAGACTGATGCGTGTGTGTTGCCGGGATTCTTCCTAGAGGGCTGAGTATCAGGGAAGCCAGGAACCTGGGCCGGGGTCCGGTGCTGCCAAGCGGCAGGCCTGGGACAGAGACCCCCTCTGACCCCCAAGGCTGCTCATAGCTAGTCTTTCAGTTCTCTCCCTGGAGAAGAGGAGGCACAGAAGGAAGTGAAGGAAAAGTAGGGCGGAGGGTGGGGACAGTGGGAGGGAAAGTGAAGAGTGCTTTCTGTGCAGAGAAGCCAGGATAAGAGTGGCTAGATCAGTTGGAAGGTGAGTCATACAAACAGACAAACAAGCACATAAACAAATGCCTCCCCCACTTTTGGTAATCACGCTTACATTTATGTCCGTAACACAGGACAGTCGTTCTCTGGTGACAAGAGCTGCTGCAGATTGGCCGTGGGTCCCCTCAGCTGGCTCTCTGTTCACAGCAGGAGTTGCTAAGTCACTGTCCTTCTCTGCCTTGTGGCCTCGTGCTCTGATGGCCTCTGCCCGCAGCCTGGCAGGAGTCTCCCTCCCTCCCTTCCACAGATGTGTCGCCTCCAGGATGTTCTGTGTCCCATGCGGCTGGCAGTCCAGACAGTGTGAGTTCAGAGTGGATGCGTCCCTTCCCAGTGGTGTCTGCAGTGCAGACTGCGCCCTGACACGAGCTGCGAGCTCTGTGTGGACGAGGGTCCCTCCGGCGGAAGGATTTCGTGTGGAGTTAGGGCGTGGTCACTGCCTCTGAGCACATATCAGAGAGGCAGTCTTAGCCTTCAGAATCTCTGAAGAGTGGATCGTTTCTAGGACAGGGAGGAGCAAGCAGCAGGGAATCAGAAGGGAAGAGCTGGAAGAAGACACACAGCAGCCACACAGGGCCCTTAGACTTGGAGTTTCCCACCACGCCAGAGAGCCCAGCACAGAACCAGCGCTTGTTGGGGACAATTTCCCTACGTCTGAACCCTGTGTGTAGCTCTGTGCACACTTTGTCCTTGGTCCCTTCCTGGGTCTTAACTTCCGCTCTGGCCCCCATATTTGGAGACCCACCTGTGGCCTGTTTCTAATCAACTTTCTAGTTGTCTTCGGTATCATCTGGAGGTGCCTTTAGTCTCCAGCTCCCTTTTCTGGTCCCAGGACAGAATTGGATGCTTATGCTGAGTCTTGAGTTACAAAGATGAGGCTAAATTATATTCAGGAAGTTGGATATTTGGAATATGTTTTACAGCATTTTATAGCCAAGAGTGCTGAAATCTTATTTTGCAAAAGATGTTTTGGTTCTCAAGCAGGCAGCTCTTCAGCTATCTGGAAAGCTCAAAGCCTCTGAATGGTCCCACTGCCCCATGTGTGCCATCACCTGGTGTTGTGCCCCCTGGAGGGAGGAAGGGGGGACTGCACCAACTCTCAGATGTAGGGGTGTGGATGAACATAATGGGGTTCCTTGGGATGTTGGCTTCAAGTGGGTGGTGGGATGGAGAGAGAGGGAGGAGGAAGAAGAGGGAAGGAACATCTGGGTGACCTCCAGGGCAAGAGCACTTCCCTAACCATAGACTCCCAAGGGAGCTTCTGTGGGGATATCCACAGTCCCTTTCTGGAGATTCTTACTCTCTCTGGAAAGAAACAGGACAGAGCGGTTTCAGAATGTTTTCCTGGTGATACACAGTAGTCATTTTCCGCTTTGGAATCAGATCTTCCCATAAACTGTTGGGAAGTCCAGATTTAAGGCAACCCTAAGCTTTTGGGCCCATTCTGTCCCGGCAGACATATTCAGGTGCTGTTTCTGAAGTCAGATTCTAAGGCTGATGGACCTATGCCGGCATATGTGGGCACGAGCTCAGGGTTGGTCCTTCACAGTGCCACGGCCTGCTGGTATACCTGCCCAGAAGAGTTAGGGCACCAGAGCTTCTGCCGAAGTGTCGTTTAGCTGGGTGAAACCACAAGTATGGGAACTCACAGTTGTCACTGCCTTCTGCTCCAAAAAGTGCTCATTCAGAACTTTGATAAAAGAAAGTGAAATCTTACCATCCTGCTTTCTGGAGCCTCTGTACCGATACTCTGATACTGGACCCTAAATAGCATATATCGACTGGTCCAGAAGATCACTGATGACTTTGCTTGGAGTGACAGCCAGAAACACTGAGTCCATGTGACCTTCCAGAAAGTCATCAGGTGTCTGTCTCACATGGAAGCTGGGGTCGCCCTTAGTCCTCTTAATGCCTAGGTCTGAGAGTGACCCAGCATCATTTCCCCCTCACAGTGCCGATCAGATGAGCTGCACAGTAGCCCGGGTTCGAAGGGAAAGGAAACAGCCTCTGCCTTTCTGCTGCCCGGTGTCAGGTGGAGGGAGCAACATCGGAAGGACGTCTCAGCAGCACAGTCTTCCCACCCCAGGGACATGCCTGAGTGTCTCTGAGAACAACAGCCCCAGACACTGGAAGAGCAGCTCTGACCTCACTTGTGATGCTATAATGAAACACCTGGGGCTACTTAGTTATGAAGAAGAGAGGTTTATTCTGCTCAGGTATAAAGGGTGAGGGTCAGCATTGACTCCAGTGTAGGCGTCCTATGCTATATCACCTCAGGTGCCACAGTGGCAGGAGGGCATTTGTGACAGGGACAGACCTCATCCAAGGAAGGAAGCTGCCTCCCTTTAGAGCCTGCCTCCGAGGGTCCCCCACCTCTCAGCGCCATCACACTGGGGACCAGGCTCCCACACATGAAGCCCGGGGACTCACCTCAACCATGCCCAAAGCACAGTGGAGTTGTGAGAGTTTGGGCGCACTTTGTCACCTCCCTTAGGCTCCTCAGAGGGGCAATACTGAGCTGCCTGCCAGAATGAAGGAATTTCTTTGAGCCCAGTACTATTCACTTTAGCAACATCTAGGCAGAATAGAGAGTGGGTGCGGGCTTGGTGGATTGTCGCACCCAGATTACGTCAGCACTGAGTTCTGCTTCCGGGTGCGCCTCACCCATTGTGAGCTGAAGACCACGTCCTCGCTTCTCCCTTTTTGTGAAGCAGCGTGGGGTGCTGTTCAGTAGCACGGGCATTGCAGCCCATGTTTTCTTCGTTGTTCCTGAGTTTATTGTGGCGTTTTTTGTGGCAGTGGAGTGTCACCTCCTAGCTCTTGACTTCCATATCTCCATTCCACCAAGGGGAAGAGCCTTCAACTGAGTTATCTGTGAAAGTCAGTTACCAAGTTATTTTAAGGACTAACTCGGTAACTCCAGACCACCAAGTGAAATTATACGTAAAGAGCACTGGAGAAGCAGAGTGATGGGCTGGGTTCATGTACTGCTGAGCATCAGGGGAAGTCACCACCGTGCCTTCTCACCTGGGTGAAGCCACAGATGCTGGTGCCAGAGAGCTTACCAGAAGATCTTCTGCTAGGGGATCCCAGAAAATCAGAGGGAAATGAATACGTTGAGAGGAATGAGCTCAGGGGCTTAAAGGGAACCGTAGATGTCTTGACTGTGGCCTTCGAAAGCACTGGTGCTGTTCACTCTCACAGAGGATTAGGGTGTCCATCTGCACCGCCAGCACCAGGCTTTCCGAGGACTCCTCTCTCCAGAGGCTTCTGCGTCAGATGCCTGACAGGAGAGAGCAGTCAGTCTGCCCTTCTGAACGTCTTGCTTTGTACCTGGATTCGAATGCCTTGTTAAATTTGCATTTCAAAAGTAGCCAGCGTGGCAAACGTGATGAGCGCTCATTTCTAGAGCAGATCATTTGCATGGGTATAAAACAGTGGCTCAGTCCTAAGTCATTTATATCCATTTATTTTTGGGCTTCCGGGGGGCTCCCCTCCTTGATCACAAGCCCCTTTATTTACTAAGAGAGAGGTGGAGATGTTTCAGCAGCTTCTGAGGAGATAAACAGCCTAGGAGATCCATTAGTGCCCATAAATCCTGCTGCTCAGAAAGCTGATGTATTTCCAGTGATTTGTGATGTTACCTTTCTGGGTGTTTTTTTATGGCAACTTAGGTTTAATACAAAAGACCAGTTCGGCAAAGGTACAATGTCTAGTTCTGACAAACCGAACTCCAGGGCCTGAAATCCTCAGTAGATGTGAAAGCAGCAGGTCTCGCTAACTTCCCAGTTCCCACAGAAATCCCCTCTGGAACTGTGACTCCTGATGTGGCCGTTCCAGGGAAAATTCCATTGTTAAGTGCATTTTGGAACATCTCTCCTGAGGCAGGCTTACAGAATTTCACCTGTTTCTTTCCAAGATGAGGCTGCCATGGGTGGAACTCACCGTGAAGTTGATATTTTATTTATTTATTTAATTTATTTTGGTCCCGGGGTTCGAACTTGGAACCTTGTGCTTGCGAGGCAGGTGGCGGTGGCACCACTGAGCTGCATCCCTGGCCCCCACTTATTTTTGGTTTCAAGCTGTCTAGTGAGAGTACGAAGTGATTTTTCAAATCCGAGGATGCAAGGCTGAGTGGATATTGATGGGGCAAAATAAGTAACAGGGTTGTAGAAGATGAGTGAATCACCAAGCGTGTTTGTGAGTGCCCCATGAACGCTGTCCCTGTAGACTTCTGCGTGCCCGTCCCAGAGGGTTCGCAGGAACGTCCAAGGTCGGTGGCTGGACCTGGCTCACGAGAGCTTCTAGCTCTTCTCACGCGAAAGGTGCAGCACAGCACTGACGGGGTTAATGAGAGTAGCCCCCTTGTCACACACAGGTGAACACCCGCCCCGCACAGAGTTCAGCTTTCATTTCTCCCCTTGCCCAAGGGAGTGCAGAATTAAAAAAAAAAAAAAAAAAGAGGTCAGCCAAAGCAACTGACTGTCTGTTAAGTGAGACTTGGAAAAAGTGCCACTTAAAAAAAAAGTTACACTGTGCTGCTGTTGTGTGGAACTTTATGGCACAAATCCCCTGAACACCAATCCTACCCCGGCGCCACGCTGGAGACACACAGCAGAGTAGCAGCCACTTTAAAGAAAAGCCATGAGGTATAATAAACACTCTGTTTGCACAAGGCTATTAATACGGCAGGTTTTATTTTTTAACTGATCAAACGGCGTGCTCTCCTCATAAGAAAATCGGATTGTTATCATTTGCATCAGCTGGTGGGGTCACCTAGAGTCTGTTAACCTTGTGAGCAGAGAGCACCCCGAAAGAGATGTGAACAGCAGCCCTTGCACACCATGTCCCGGGAAATAGCAACAGTCATGCAATGTAATTAATGATACCATTGTTCTTTCTCATAATATGACTCCGTGGCAGTTTTGAGAGTCGTTGCTGACCCATTAAGTTTGTTCACACTGTGTATCTGTCTGTGTCTCTATCTCCATCCACCCACCCATCCATTAGCTTAATCGTGGTCGGAACCCTATGAAGGAGGTTCCTTTTGTACCCATATTTTACCAACGGAGGAGCCGAGCCTGGGGCACATGAGGTCCAGCAGCTTGTGGCCCCACTCTTGAGCACTGCCCTGTTCCAGCAAGAAGAACACCGTCATGCTGGTGGCTCCCTGGGGGTTCCAGGTACCGAGGAGGCCCTGCTGCCGAGGCTGCTTGTCCGTCTGTCCGTCCATCCGTCAGAGGTGAAAGTGCCGAACTGGCAGCAGTCTTGCAGGTGTAATAGCCGTGCTTGGAAACTGTTCACGTGGAATTTGCCTTCTCCAGAGCCCTGATTTTGAACTTCCACAATCTCAGAATCTTAGAAGATGTTCTCCCTAGCTCCTCTGCCCAGGAAGGGCTTGGGCTGCTATTCAGGGGCTTTGCTTCCAGGCCTCGTGGGAGAGGTTTCCACTTGCCAGGCTCATGCTGAGCAGTCTGCCCGGACACTCTCTGTCCTGGGTGCTTGGTACCTTTCAAGTCCTGCAGGTCACTGGTCTCTGGGTTTCTCAGTGAGATGAGGACGATGGTTTTGTCCATTGAGTTCCTGTTACCACTGGAGCAGAGCGGGTGGGTGGGGCAGCCGTCCTTTCACTGTTGCGTTGTTTCATTGCTTTATCAAGTCCCAAGGGCAGTCCTTTGGGGGCTGGAGGTTGTGCTGCACCTTGCTTTCTTGTTGAGGGATTACTGCAGGGCGCCTGACCCTGGTGGGGTGCTTTGCACCTCGTCCTGTCCACTCACCGCTGTCCTGTGCTGCACCACCCTAGGAGTCTTGATATTTTGCTCCCTCAGTTGATTATTAATAAGCCTCCTTGTGTTTTCCATGTTGTAAGTGTTCAGCGTGCCAACTTTGCTGTAACCTGTTCTAGGGCAAAATCTATTTCAAGGAAGGATTCTGACTTACTTTTTTAAGGCAACAGGGTTCAGAGCATTTTTGAGGAACTGCTCTTCTAGATTGCTCCCATACACTCTTGAGAATTCTATCACAGGGACAAGTCTGGATTTCTGAATGGTCATGTTGATTTTTCAACACTGCCAAGGTTCTTCTAGGGATGGGTTCAGATAATTCAGTTGATCTTGCTAGTTTTTATTAGGGATATGCGCGGTCCCGCCCCATTCCACCTCGGACGACTCTGCCCCTGCCCAGGCGGTCCTCACCTCTTCCTGGGTTTTTCAGTGGCCTCCTGCTTGGTCTCCCTGTTTCCCCAAAGCTTTTGCAGTGTAGCTTTCACAGTGACCCCTGGAAAAATGGTGGTCACATCGAAATCCCCCGTGTGCTACAGTGTCCCGCTGGTGAGTGGACGCCAACACCAGTTTCTTCCCTGAAAGGCTAGCTTTGGGCACACTCAGCAGCCTCCCTCTCTCTGCCTCACTCCTCCCCAAGCCCCTGGTGGCCACCCATGCACTGTCTATGTGAACAGCTTGTAGGGAAGATTTGGCATGCTCTCATCACAAAGAATGCCGGTAGAGGTGACGCCTGTGCTCATCACAGCACAGTGTATATGTGTTTCAGAACATCATAGTGTACCCCATAAACAGTTTAAAAATAAAGTAAATTTTTAAGCCAAGTTGTTCAAAGCCCTGCGATGGCTTCTTATCTCATTGCATGGCGAGACCACATCGAACTTGCTCCTACTGCTGTGCTCTTGGCCACGACTTCCTCCCTCTGTTAATGGCTCCTGTCCTTGGCTCCTTTATTCCGCGAGTGTCACCTGTACAGGTGCCTTCCCTGCCACTCTGTCTAATGTCTCAGGCCCCCTCCCCAGCACAGCCCACCCAGTGTCCACTGGATATTGCTTCTCTGTGGGCTTCGTCATCGAACATAGTGGGTCTTCCACTCCATCTTTATGTGGTCTGTGGTGTCAGCTCCACTGCCAGAGGTAAGAACTTGGAACGCAGCCTGCGTAACAGGTGCCTGGTAAATGTTCTTGAATTAATTAGGAAGGGTTCCAAATAAGATTTAAGTACAAGGAATTATGTCAAAGTAAATATGTGGCTTCACAAAGGGAATTTTTTTAAGAAGCATCACTCAGTTTAGACTTGGAATTTCTGTTACATTTGTTTTCTAGATCTCTCTCTCAATATTTATGTTTTGTTTTGTTTTTGTACCAGGGATCAAACTTGGGTCCTTACACTTGCAAGGCAGGCAGCAGACCCACTGAGCTAAATCCCCAGCCCCTCTCTCAATATTTATGAAGAAAGAAATACATAGGCCTGTTTGGTGACATAGCCAGAGGCCCTCACCAGAGGCCAGAGCAGTGTGACCATCCAGGCTCAGTGGTCGTGGCCCCCAAAATGGGAGCCGTAACAAACATCTTTTCTTTACAAAGTACCCAGCATCAGATGTATACTTAGAGCAACACAAGAAAGACCAAGACAGTAACTGATAAGCTGTACATTTGGGGAAAACCTAGGTGTATCAGGTATCTGCTTAGGCTCGTTACCTTATAATAACAGCCCTAAATTAAAGCGCTCAGATGAGTATAGATTAGATTAGAATACAGGGCAGGCCACGTGGGTGGTAGGAGTCAGGAAGAGAAAAAGGTGTATTGGAAGCATGTTCCCAAGTGTGTGTGTGTTAGTGTGAAGTGCGAGAGGAGCCCGAAGGGGCGAAATTCAGAAGACAGAGCCCCAGGGAGCTCGCAGACTGGACACAGCAGAGATTCCCTCCTTCCAGGGCCGGGAACACCTGAGTCACTGTCGGGATATGGAGGATGTGGCTGTGTGGCGTGGCCTCCAGGCCTGAGAGAATTTGGTCGAGCGAAGGACATTAGTCGTGACTTAATTTCCCTTCGCTGTTCACCCCGACTGCTGTTTCGCACAACCCCTTCCCTCGGCTGTGACACCAGGATGCAGGCAGCTGAGGCTCCACCTCCGCTGTGCGCCCCATACTCCATGCTCTCCTGAAGGCCCCAGCTCCCCGCCCCCACAAAGCCCCGGACCCATGATGTGAAGTGTGCTGTTTCTCCACGTGTGTGGCCAGCAGAGGCCCATCTGTAGAGAATGAAACCAGGAAACAGCAGAGAATAATCAGGTGCTCATGTCACACAGCAGGGACACCTGCGTGTGTGTAGCAGACATCACCTGGGCTCTGTGCCTGCGTTCTTCACAGCTGCACAAGGCCGTGAGTCACACAGGTCCCCACACAGGACACCGTAATGCAGCCACCTGGGCTGCAAGAGACGCAGTTTCCTCGCTGCCTCCTCCTGGAGCGGAAGTGTCCTGGCCAACTCTGGGGAGCTCTGGCAGTGACAGGATGCAGTGATGACATAGTGACATGAGTCCTGGGTGTGCTGGGCCACCTCCCTGGTGTCGGGCACCCATAGGGCCCACACTGACCAGGAGGCTTCCTTAGCAGGAAGGGAGCGTCACCCTGGTGCCACCTCACTCAGTTCTGATTCTCCATGAGGCCCCATTTTCTATTACTAGGAAACTCTCTTTCTTGCTTTTTTCCCCCTTGTCTTCATTCTCCTAATGAAATGTGTTAAGTAGAAAGGCTAGCCTGAATTCTCTGTAAAGCCCCGCTGGCCTTAAAGTCATGGTGATACTCCTGCGTCGGCCTCCTATCATGCTGCTATTGCAGGTGTGTGGTGCCACTGCCGGCAAGTGTGTTTTTTAATGAAATATGTCAGTCAGTAGGAACTGGCCTGGGGTGTGTGTAAGATGCTGTAGAGAAGACTGTGTCGGGTAGTGAGGAAGGACCCCGAAGGATTTCACAGCTAGACTGAGGATTTTAGAACACACCCAGCTTAGTGTGCTTTGTGAATTCCCAGTGACAGAGCTTGGCTTGTGCCCCCCAAAGGTGTGTTGAGGTTCTGATCCTGTGTATCTCAGAAGTGACCTCACTTGGAAAAGGGGCCGTGCAGGTGTAATCGGGGAAGAGGAGGCGGGGCCTCTGATAATCATCCAGCGGTGTCTGTGTGAGAAGAGAACAGTATGAGGGCAGAGCCTGGGGGGTAGCGGGGGGAGAAGCCAGGTGAAGATGAAGCCAGGTGAAGATGAAGCCAGGTGAAGATGAAGCCCTAGACTGGAGCGAGGCGGCTGGAGGTCAAGGACACTAAGGGTCACCGGGAACCTCTGGAAGCAGCAAGAAATGAGAGAGGATTCTTCCCCGGAGACCTCAGAGAGAGCAGGGTTCAGCCGAGACCTGGTTTCCAGGTTGGCGAGGGCTGGGGCGGTCAGTGATCTGACTCTTCCTGCAGTTCTAGGAAAGCAGCACACCTGCGGAACCAAGCTGTACACAGCGTGGAGAGAGATGTGTTGATGGTCACCTTTGTACCCGCACCTGGTTCCAGGAAACCTCCTGTGTGACTTCACGGGGTGCCCCTTCAGGAGCGTGGGCCAACTGGTTGTCCTGGCTTTAGTGTAATGCTTTCCTCACGGTTAATCTAAACTGGAGGAAGTAGCTATGAAGTAAACGGAAGGAAAGGAACCAGTGTAGACTCAGCGCATGTGAGATGCTCCTCATTTATTCAGGGGCTGGATGACTAGACTAACTGACCACGCCGTGTCAGTCCCCGAGTTAGCAGTGTTGGGCTCTCGGCAATTGATGATAGCTGACAGGTGTAGGAGTGGTGTCGGGCACATCTGCTGTTCCTGTGCAGACCAGCTGAGAAAGGCTTCTGGAGTGTGCTCTTTGGGTCAGTCTGCATGCCAGAAAATCAGTAGTGTTAAGACTTCAATCCACACAGTCAGAGTTCTCTAAGATCAAATCAGTGAATATATACTCTTTACCTGTGGTGCCAACAAACCAGAATACAAACGTCTGTGGAAATTCCAGAAAGTTTGTGTTTCTCTCCAACTTTGGGGCGCTTAGTGACTCACTGGAGGACGTGAACATTTACACGCGCACACAGCCATCCAGGAAGGCGCTATGTGCAAGGGGACAGAAGTCCAGCCTCTCCAATGACTGCACGCAGAGCTGGGAAAGGAAATCGACTCTAGAGTGAAAGAAAACATTTCACTGAAAGGCTGGACTCAAAAGTTTAAATGTGAAAAACGGAAACGGTTGTTTTGGTTTGATTTGGTTTGGCTTGAGGAGAGTATTTTTTAGGTGAAAATCAGAGGAGGGAGAAAGCTTCCTGGTGGTAGAAAGACAGCATTTTAGGGTTGGCATATGGCCAAGGCTTCCTTAGAGGCAAGGTGAGGCTAGGAGGGTGCACTGGTGTCGGGCTGGGTGTCACGCCCTGGAGTAAGGGAGGTAAGGCCTATTCACTGCCCATTAGTCTGAGAAGTTTTTGCTAGATGAGGAGCGTGAGTCTAACAGCAGTTCACCGCAACTGAGTGTGGACCACTGTGACTTCTCTCGATGAATGTATGAGTAGACTCGAAAGGCAGCATCCAGCCAGCAGCAGCGTGGGTTTATCTGGCCCTTTTCCCTGCTACACTGCTGGTCTTCAGGGGCCCTTGGCAATTGTGTGATTCCTCAGAGCAGCTGGTGGGACCACTGAGAATATGGAGCAGATGCCGGGGCTGCCCAGGTGGATGGGGCTCTGGGGCTAAATGCATTGCACAGCTCACTCCAGCCTGTGAAATGCCTCTGCTCTCTGCTGTGCACAGCATGCGGGTTAAAGAAACAGCCAGCCGGGAGGGGAGCAGCTGAGGGTCCGGGGCCTGTTCTGCTTTGGACACTGTATCGCCGACCCGGTGAAGGCTTGGCATATGCAGTGCCTGCTGGTGCCACCTGGCTGGGGAGGTCGGCTCCGGTGTTGAGTAGCAAACCTAAGACAGACGCAAGGGCAGCAAGGGGAAGCCTGGATGTACGAAGCTCAGGATTGGCCTGGTGTCGTCTACAATGACTACAAGGAATTCCGTAAACCAGCACTGGTGTTCACTGTGGTCCCTGTGCTCACAGCATCACACGGGGAGATGTTAGAGATACAAATCTGGGGGCCACAACATCCTCCTAATCAACCAGACATGTGGGGCTTGGGCCCAGCATGCAGCGCTCATGAGCCCTCAAGATGTTTTTGATGCAGGCTGAATTTGAACCCTGGCCTTCCCTCCCTACAGGCCTTCCCTCCTTACAGGCCTTCCCTTATTTCTTGTTCTTTATTCCTGCCTTCTAGGACGGATTCGGGGTGGAAAGTCAGACTTAAGAACAGTGTGAGTGTGAGAAAAGTGGCTTCGTTACACAGAATTTACCATGCCTCAGTGTGATGTGGCTGCTGCCCTAACTAAGTCACTTGCACGAGACGTTGGGAGCAGAAGAATGGACGTAGCAGCCACTCCCCTCTCTGCGGCCGCCACATCCTGTGGTCACTGCGTGCTCTCCGGACCCCATGTGGAGTCTGGCGAGGGACTCATTTTAAGAAGGACATGGAAGAGAGGCTTGAGCGAGCAGTGCGGCCCTTTGGCTTTGTCCCAGAGGAGATCAGCTCTTGTGCTTAGGGCCTGGCATGCTGCAGAAAGAGATCAGAATTCAGTCCTGGAAGACAATTCACCAGCACACGGAGGGTGAGATGGTGTCTGGGCTGTCCCTCTGGCACTGTGCTGATGCACCAAATGCAGCATGAGGGCCTCATAGGGTTTTTTCAAGGCCTAAAATATATGTGGAAGTGTTTAAATATTGGAAGATCTTCAAAGGTAATACAAATAGGAGCCAGTGGTATTGTTGTGAGCTGAGACCACTTGATGGAAATGTCAAGAATCAATGTTGTAGTCAGAGTTTGCAAGGGAATAGATTTAATAGAGGACTCATGATTTACAGGGTTATTTTATAAAATTCACCCAAGAAGTCACATGCAGAGGCTCACAAGAGATCTGTCCATGCACTAGAGACCTGAGGAATCCTGGATCCTAGAGCAGTGTCCTACACAGTCCAGCCCAAAGCAGTGCGCTCCACAAGTCCAGCCAGAGACCTAGAGCCCACGGCAGTGTCTCTTACAAGTCTGTGTTGAGGAAGGCCCAAGGCCAGCGGTAAAAGCCAACCTGTTCCCAGTGGGTGAAGGATCTGTGCCACCAGGCTGAGAGATCTGCACTGGAGACCAGCGCTCCCCTGAGAACAGCAGCCATCCCCGGTGACACTGAGTCCCCCGAGCTCCTCCCATGATGAGAGCAGCCGAATTCCCTTCAGGAAAATCAACAGCCCCATCTTCCCATCCAGTGCTCCTTTTGTGCGGTTGGCATCCTCAGCGGGTCTTCCACACCTCACCAGGCTGACTCGGTTCAGCCAGGTACTCCGTCACCCATTAGTTCATGCGCCACAGTCGGCAGTTACCCAGCAGTGACAAGCATGACCTTTCTCGTGAGTAGTGAGTTCACTGTCAGGAGAGGTCTTCAGGCAGTGCAGATGGCCTCCACCTGCCTCCTGTGCCTGTGCTTCTGATACTGATGCGAATGACGTGGGGCGGAGCAGATCTGAGGAATCCTGCTCATAGCTGCAGGGCGAGTTTTGAACTCAGCATTTGTTGCTCACTCTGCTCAAGGCACCACAAATTCTCAAAACCCTGAGATGCATTTATTTAAACAATGAACTTAGCAAGAACAATGAACGTGTTTAGAGCCTCGAGGGCTAATGCTTGTGAACTTGATGTCAGTTTTTCTCTCTCTACATCCCTCCTTTTCCTTTAGAAGTCTGTCTGACTGAATTAGGACCCTTAATGTCTGGAACATAGAAGGTGACATTGAATTCCCAGCACCTTCTTGTAACTGTGCAGTGTCTCATAAGAATAGAAGAGATGCCTCCGCCGTGTCTCACCCTAATCCAAAGTTGATTTATAGCGTTGCTCCTTTAAGTCTAACATTTTTTTCTAGCTGTAATTTCACAGCTAGCCTTTTAATTCTTTTTTTTTTTTTTGCCTCCAAACTATTGGGTAATATAAGTGACTTATATTTCTATCCACTCCCTGGCTGGCTGCTTTCCATTGCTGGAGAAATGAATGAATCCTTTTGTGTAGGGGTTTTGTGGCTCAGGAAAGAGCTTAGAGCCTTGCCAGAGGTGCTATGTGGGTATTGTGCACATGGCATGTGCAACGTGTGTGTATGGTCACGTGGTGAAGGCAGGGTGCAAGATCTCCATGGGTGGTGGCCATGCCAGAGGCAGCTAAATCTCCTTTTCAGCATCTTAGAACCCTCCTTTCTAATTCAGCCAGGAACTGTTGTTGGTCAGCTATTTAAAGAAAGGAAAGAATTTAAAGTGGAGAATTGTGAAGACATGGGGTGGAGGACAGAGAGAAAGACAGAGATGTGACCCTTACATTTTTAAACTTAGAATATATGTAAATCTATGTATTCATGTACACACACACTAAGAAATTTCTTTGACATCGCTGCCGTTGCCAATCTATGATGTATTTTTTAAACCTGGACCACCTCCATAGTGCATTTTTAGTTTCTACTTTTTCAATGAAGTAGAAAAAGAAGTTGAAAGACAGTGCTGAGCAGCGATTCATTATTTCATTCCATTATTTATTTTGTGGTTGTCTCTCTCACACCTAAAACTTTAAAACTGTTGTGGATATGTATTTCACAAAAATCACTTTATAACCATTCTTTATGCAGTTTGGTGACATCAAGTGTATTCACGGTGCCGAGGGGCTATCAGCACTGTCCATCTCCAGAAGTTTTTTCATCCCAACTGGGAATTCTGTACCTGTTCAACAGTGCCCCATTGCCCTCTCCTTCCAGCCCCTAGCCACCTCTCTTCTCTGTTTGTCTCTGTGGGTTCTGCTTGTCCTGGGTTCTCATGTGAGCAAAACCATTCAGTACCTGTCCTTCTGTGTCCAGTTTGTACGACTTGGTATAGTCCTCTGGCTTCCTCCGTGCTAAGGTGTGTGTCCATATTCCCTTTCTTTTTATAGCTGTATTTTACTGTATGTAATACTGCCTTCAGCTTGTCCGTTCACCTGTCCTTTGGGTTTCCCCCTCACCCTTTTGCTGCCATGCAGAGAATATTGGTGTAGCCATACCTGAGCGTCTGCTCTCATTCTCTGGGGTGATGCCCAGGAGTGGAGTTGCTAGATCACATGGTAACTTTGTTTACTCTTTTGAGGAATGGCCAAACTTCTCCAGAAGACTTTTTTTTCATATAGAAGCTTGTCTTTTGACTTTCCAAGACATTCTGGTCATTTTCACCGAAGCTGCAGCTCTTTTCTGTGGTCCTGTGTGATATAATCAGTTTGAATCGTTTAACTCCCATAATTGCAGTAATATATCCAAGTGTCACAAGCAAGTTTAGAGACATACATTTGGTATTTGCTAAGCCCGCAAATCCCGTGGGAGGACCTGAAGAGCAGCTTCCCAGCAATGAGCCCCAGGTCACTGTGGGCAGGGGCCAGTATATAACACAGAGGGAAAACACTGGGTAGTGGGACCAGTGAGGGCCAGCCAAGGGGATAGGCCAGTGAGGAGAGTGCCTGCAGTTCAACACACTGAGCTTAGTCATGGTAGGATTTGTAAAGAAATTCAGAAACAAGCGACTGAGGATCTAGCAAAAGACCACCACCTATGCATGACTGTTAGCATTTACACCGTTGTTATTTGGAGACGAAGAGGGGCAGACTCCACAGGGTAAAATAGAAGGGGAAGGTGACTGAGCCGGTCACCTTTTGTATAAATTCTGAATTTAAGAAAAGACGAATGAGCATTGCTAGAAGTTGATTACCATCGCTTCTCGGCCTTTTGGCTAAGATCAAGTGTAGAAGTTGATTACCATGCCTTCTTCACCCTCGGTTTTGTGTTTGTTTGTTTGTTTGTTTGTTTTGATACCAGGGATCAAACTCAGGCCCTTGCATTTGTGAGGCAGGTGCCAGAACCACTGAGCTAAATCCCTGTCCCTTCACTCTGGTTTAAGTGGTTTAGTGTAGTGATAAATGGCACATAAGCAGGGACATGTATCTTCATCCATCCTTGTTAGCTACCGAGATGGTGAAAGGTTTGGAAATGGCCTCTCAAAATGTGGTCTAAAGGAACTGGGTTGATTTTGCCTAGAGAGAGAAGTTGAGAACTCTGAGTGGGACTTAATAATAGTGTCCAGGAATCTGAGGGACTCTCTGAGGGATGGAAAGCAGCTGTTTCTTGTCCTGCGAAGGGCTAGAGGAGAGGCGTCATGAGCAACAAGTGGGCTGAAGAACTTGTCCATAAAGCTCAAGATAGTGGACTAGCAAGTCCAGGTCACTTCTCTGTTTCAGAATTACACAGTTTACTGTGCTTTTTGGGTGATTTATATGTTCTTGAATGTCAAACTACTAAAAATTAGGGGAAAAAAAGGAGAAAAGGAAATCGAGAGGACCTTTTACCCACGTAAGAGCCGAGGTTCCCATTGTGGAAGCTCCCAGAGCTGTGTGTTTAGGGAAGCCCTTTCCCCTCAGGCTTCTAGTGAGATTTAAAGCAAGAAAGCTCCAGAGCCTCTTTTGTACCCTTTCTTTTCTTTTCGGTACCGGGAATCAAACTCAGACCTTTATGCTTGCAAGGCAAGTGCTGGAACCACTGAGCTAAATTCCTGGCCCCCCTTTCTTTTCTTTATAAAGCAAGGTAAACCACATTTACCCCTTCTCTGTCATGAAAAGAATTTGTGTAAACTTGCTAGTCTTCATTTCTTTTGTTCATTTGGTCAAATGGTCATAATTTATTTATTTTTAAAAAATTTTGTGTCTTTAGAGCCTAATATCATACAAGTGTAGACATGTACATACATGTATCATAACTATAGACATTTGACATATGACATAAATTTAACATATAATTTGCATGCTATAAACTATGCCATAAATTATTATGTGATATACTAAATTTATATATAATTAATTCAGAAGTGAAGGTGATGTTTTATTCTAGGTAGTGTATCTAAGTCTTAGCTACATGATGGATATTATGTACAGGGGCTCAGCAAATATGTAAAGGATTGTATGATAATCCATTGCTGTAGGTAGTCAACTAAAAGAAGAATCTAGAGAGAGAAAAGTGAGCTCTGTGTATGTTAGTAAGTTTTAGCCAGTGAGGCCTAAGGGGATGTCTGAAAACTCCTTCTCAACCATTGTTTTCATCATCCTTATCCCATATTAGGTTAATTATGCCATTTATTTTGAATTGGATAAGTGATGTCACATTTGCCCATCTGGGAGTTATCTTGGAGACAAACTTGCGTTCTTAGAGCATTGTCCCCTGTTGAGCTCTGCTTCGAGAGTTACGTCGACATTTTAGCATCGACTGCATTTATATCCCACCAGGTTATGCTTTCATCTTCTACCCTCATTGACTCCAGTCTTATTTATAGACCTTGGCTGTTGCTCTGGAATGTCTTTTGCCCCGGAAAGGGGCTCAGGGTGAATCGTGACCCAGCTCCAGCTCTCATAACTGTTTTTGGCCTGCAGAATCCAGCAGTACATTGGGAAGCTGGATTGGGAGGCCTGAATCCTCCCCGCACCTGTTCGTTCACAGTGAGGTGCTGGCCAGTTGCCCCACCTCTCTGAGTTCTGTTCCCCTCATCCACCTTACAGGAACATCACGAGGATTACACTGAGTGAAATCATGCGTGGCGAGCCCAGAGCCCGTTGTTCCCGTTTGCTTTTGTCACAAAGAGGTGCTCTTGCTGTGGAGGGTCACGTCGCCATTGCCGCTAGACACTTTCCAGTTAGTGGGTTTCACTGGATCACAGGGAGGTCTGTAGCATGGGGTTTGTATCAAAGTTAGGAGAGTACCCCAGTGTTCAAATGTATGAATCTCTTCCCTTTTCTATACTTTCTTATTCCAGAAAAATAAAAGCCTACTTATAAGGCTAAATATTCCAGAAAGTGCTTGTTGCCAAATTACCTGACCCAAATTGTGTACACACGCTGAAGGAAAGTACATTTTGAAACCAGAGGGAAGACTACACATTTTCACTCTGTAAGATTGAAAGGAGAGTTAGAAAATGTTCTTGGCATTCTGACAGTCCTTTAAGGGACACTGGTGTGCTGCGCTCCGAATGATGTCAAACTGAAGACATGACATCTGACCTCAAGAAGGTTATGGCTTTGGGAAGACTAAATCCATAGCGTGAGATGATGGAGACTTCGAGTACTCTGCAAGGCCCTGAGAATGAGCAGAGGCCAGCTACAGAGTTGGGCTCCTAGCTCTGGGAGACACAGGGTGGGCCCTTAGTTCATAGAACCCTATCGTTTCAAGACAGCAGTGTCAAAAACTGCCTCGAGTATTTATTTCCCATAGAAACCCAAGAATGCTGCTGCAGTTTCTCTGTACTTATTTGAAGCAAAGATGTTTTCCTGGAGTCTCGGGTCCCAGGGTGATTTACTTTCAGATTGTCTTCTCCACGCTAAGCCAAATTGTTCCTCCCCAAGTTCATCCTTGGACTGCAAGATGTGGAATATCTTTATAAACCAGAGCAAGTCACACCGAGGGTCAGAATCCCAGCTAGAGCCTCACTTCCAAAGTGGAGGCATGACACATTTTAATACAAGTGGATTTAGGTATCAAAGGTTAGATGTTTTTCTCGTTATTAGAAGACTTGCACTTCAGGGACTTTGGAGGATGAGAGTGGGTCCTTTGAACTGGACCCCTCCTCCTATCCTTCCTTGTCCCTCAGCCCCATAAATAAAAGAGACAGGCAGAACAACAGAACCATTAACTTAATAGCATAGGATTTATGGCAGCTGAAATCTTGCAAAGCTTATGTCAGTGAAATAAAATAATTACTGTCACTTTCTTTTAGACACTTGGCTTTGTGGTTTGTGTTGCCTTTGTCATAACAGGCAGCTGATTCAGTAGCTCTGGTTTTCATGGCAGATGGCCGGGGCTTACGTTTTGTGCATGTGGCCATGCTGTTGAGATGGCAATGGGTGAATAGACCAGAGCGAAGTTAAATTTAGATAGAGGGTTCCCTGAGATAATGTTAATGATCTGAGCTGTTGTGTTGTCAGTATGCCGATGGAACCTTTTCTTTTGCTCTTTTCCCTTAGATTCTCAAATCCAAAGATTTAACCTCTCCAAACCAGCGCTACATTGACAGCAAAGTTGTGAAAACAAGAGCGGAAGGCGAGTGGCTGTCCTTCGATGTGACAGATGCTGTCCACGAGTGGCTTCACCATAAAGGTTGGGGACCTCTCTCCTCTCCCTGGTGTTCAGTGGCCCTCGGTTATTATAAACTGATTACAGATTGAGAGGCGTAGACACACATGTAGATGACCTTCTTGATTTGATGTTTTCCAGACAGGAACCTTGGATTTAAAATAAGTTTACACTGTCCCTGCTGCACCTTTGTGCCATCTAATAATTACATCATACCCAATAAAAGTGAAGAGCTAGAAGCAAGATTTGCAGGTAAGTGAATCTCTGGTCTTCTGAGACATAAGAGGGCTTCTTTTGTGATTTCATGGGGGATAGAGTCAGTTTGCAGGTGATAGACTGATGACCCATGGGGAGCTTCACAT
Organism: Fukomys damarensis; assembly: GCF_012274545.1. Lineage (NCBI taxonomy): Eukaryota > Metazoa > Chordata > Mammalia > Rodentia > Bathyergidae > Fukomys > Fukomys damarensis. Next base: position 3,874,825 of record NW_022900923.1, on the reverse strand, counting down.
ATGTGGGTGGTGATGTGGTTGGAGAGAGCCAGGCGCAGCAGAAAGGATTAGAAGAAAAGGATTGGTTCTCAGTTTCCAAGGCTCAGTGCCCAGTGATGGAGTGGCCAGTGTGACTGACTGTTTCATTAACCCCTCAGACGATTAAAATAGTCATCTAAGCCCTTTACTCTTCACTGAAGCAAGGCAAGTTTTTACTTTTATGTTGCAGCAGTAGATAGCATGCATTCAAGGAAATCTGTTGATAATTCCCCAAGCCAAATGTTTGGAGCAGACAACTCTATTTCACCCAAGGAAGAGTCCTGGAACACTGGTTTCCATAACTCATCTTCCATGTATTGACACCCCATACCTTTTCTGACCCAGCATTTCCAGTGCCTTCCTTGCCAGAACTTTACAACACGTGTAACAAGGTTTTGGGTTTCCCCATGCACACTCTGAGTGGATGAGCCACAAGTGCGACAGAATGAAGAGATGTGAGGAATTGAGTCACTGTGTACTGGACAGTGAGTCACTAGGCGAGGAGAGCAGGAAAGAGTGTGTGGCAGCACCTGCCTGTACTTCCAGGCCAGGGAGCTGATTTCTCTCCCCTTCTAACATCATCCGGGAACTCCGTCCACTTTTAGAAGGCCACTGTGTCCCTTGCTCATGGAAAAATACTCCCCGAGATCTAGAGATTTATTTCAGTCTCTAACCCAGCCACGATTTTCTTGAGCGTGGAGATTAAATGCTTAAGCTGGCAGTCTCCCAAGCATGATTTGGGCAGCTCAAGTTTCTAAATCTCAGGTGGAATCAGGAAAGTGTTGCGGATGCCATAAAATAAATGAAAAAGCCCTTTCTTCACAGTTTCCCAGAATAGCGTTAGGTAAGGGTGACTTCTTCTTCACTTGAACCCAATTCAGTGCCGTTTAGCTGAGTCTCAGGTGATGCTGGCGAGCAGAGTCTTCTGTGTCTAGGTGTCCTGGGAAAAGTGCGACCGAGGGCAACAAGGAGGGCTGTGTGGCTGTGTGCTCAGGTGGCAGAGGCCTGAACACAGGCCACCCTGAGCTGTGGCTCAGGCCCTCAGGCCAGCTCTCACAGGCTTCTTTTGAGGGACTCTGGAAGCTACAGTCCTGCCTTTGATGCTGAACCCCCTTCCCACAAGAGCCCCATTTAGAAGTGTTCATCATCACCCGTGGTCATCCTATTCTTCTCTGTCCCCTTGGGGGAATGGCAATAGCCAGGCCATGGTGGTCATCACTGCTACTTGTGACAATATGCAAAAGAAAAAAGAATATATAGCTGATGATGTGTGATGAAGGTAAAGCTAAATGTTTATTACCCAAATGCATTTTTTTAAGGTATTGATGGCACCTCCACATATACCAGTGGTGATCAGAAAACTATAAAGTCCACTAGGAAAACAAACAGTGGGAAGACCCCACATCTCCTGCTAATGTTATTGCCCTCCTACAGACTTGAGTCACCACCGTCTAACCGGCGGAAGAAGCGTGCTTTGGATGCAGCTTATTGCTTTAGGTAAAGAAATGAAAATAAAACCGAGTGATTGCATCTGCTAACCCTTGTTCTGCCTTTGCTTTCTTCTCCCTCGCAGCAACCTGAAGGTTCTCACTCGTGAAGGCCAGGCGTAGGACAGTGTAGCTCCCTTGTGGTATTCATCGACTCCTTAGAAAGAACCAGGTGTGAAGGGAAAAGTCAGCCTCCAAATTTCTGTCCCTAAACCTTCTAAGGAGCTTTGGTATTGAAGAAGAAAAAAGAGCTCTCTGCTCTCCAGAGCAAACGTGAGCTCATTCAGCCCTTCCCCATCTGTACGGAGCCCTCTCTTCAGAGTGCTGGTGCCAGGCCCTTTCACAGTGAAGGAGATGAGAGAGCAGCAGAGAGCCACCTGTCCCATTTTAGCTTCTGATGGAAGTGAAGGACAGGGAGAATTCCTGTGTGCGTGCTCTTCATGGTTTCTTATAAGATGCGGTGAGAAAAGGGCTCTAATTTGTTTTTTTTTTTTTGTTTTTTTTTTTTTTGCTTTACTGGATTTTGAACCCAGGGTCTTTACACTGAGCTACATCCTTCGTTTGGTTCCATTTTATTTATTTATCTTGAGACAGAGTCTCACGAGATTGCTAATTTGTCCAGGCTGGGCTTGAACTTGTACTCCTCCTGCCTCAGCCTCTCAGAGTTCCATGATTACGAGTGTGTGGTCCCATACGCAGTAACAGTCATGAGGCAGTGCGGGGCCCTCTGTGGTAAAAGTGCTCAGCACATCCCAAGCCACAGCAGAGTGGTGTCTTTTGGTTGCTGACATCAGTGATCATGCTTAGCAAGATTCCGTTTCTCTTCCTGTCCACTTCCTCCCTACACTGAGGAATGTGTGGTTGAACAGAACATGTTGTCTCAGAGGAGAAGCTTCTGATGGCTTTTAGGTCATAGGTGATGCTTTTCTTTCATTGTGATGTGAAAGGGCAAGTAAGGCTAGGTGCCAGGACAGCCTGGGCTTGGCCAGCTGACCAGTTGGTTCGTTGCTTGTTCCGTTGGTTCATTGGGTGGTTGTCTCTCCCAGCCACTCCCTGCTTCTGTCTCATCACTTGAGGCCAAAGGTTTGCTTTCTAGGCCACAGGCAGGGAGTCGGGGTGCATGCTCCCCTGTGGGGCGTGGTCCACCGAATGCCAGCACATCCCCCCATGCAAGTCGCTTGAGACTGCAGAGAAACGTAGCCCATGCTCGCTGCTCGTCAGATGTTTGCTGAACAAATGAATGAGTCATTTTTCTGGTTTGGAGTGAGGTGAGTGGGAAATCTACTTTAAAATCTGCCTTGATCTTCCTTTCCACAGAAATGTGCAGGACAATTGCTGCCTGCGTCCACTTTACATTGATTTCAAGAGGGATCTTGGGTGGAAATGGATTCATGAACCCAAAGGCTACAATGCTAACTTCTGTGCCGGGGCCTGTCCGTATCTGTGGAGCTCTGACACTCAGCACAGCAGGGTGAGTACTGGTAACTTGCTCCTGTCTTCCGGGGGGCAAAGAGCTGTGCCTGCCCAGTCTCTAAGGGAGCAGTAATGCCCTGGGCCTTCACTGTCACCAGGCAAGTGTGCAGAGGGAGCCACGAACGAAGGGAAAGCACAGGCAGTGGGTGAAATCGACAAGAACCTGATGTGTTTCAAACACTAGGTCCCCCTTCCCAACAAGGCTGTGAGCAACTTGGAGGAAACTTTACTGATTTGTTCTTTTGTTTTATATTCTTAATGAAAATAAGCATACATAGCTGGAAAAGGCAGCTCTTTCTGAATAAACACATTACATAGTGTCAGGTATAAAGGAGGTGGAAAGGGACTCAGGTCTCCAGCCAAAGAAAGGGATCTTATCACCTCCACCAGGGACTGTGGGTTAGAAAGAACAGTGGGGAAACCATGTAATGCTGTAGCGTGGTGACCAACGTCTGATAATGAGAACAGCCTTTAACCTCTCAATCTCAATTTCTTATCATTAGAAAAGAAGGTCTATTTTAAAAGTGTTCTTTAAAATAATGCTGAACTCAAACTTGTTGTGAGGTAGGAAAATACTAAATAGGTGAAAATGATTTGAAAATTAGTATCTCTCAGCCTCTCAGAGCATAAGCCAAAGTAATGAAGAACATGAGTATTTGACCCAGTCACTTCCCTGAGGACCAAGGGCTGACTGGGAAGGCCGGGCCAGGACTGGATGCCGTGGGTTTCCCGACCACATCAGCAAGGCCTTTGTCTAATAAGGATATTTGTCCATTTGTGTCCTCCTGACACCCCCTGATGCAGGATTTTAGAGATGGAAAGGACTCTATAAGTCATCTTTCCTGAACATTTCATTTTTCTAAAGAAACCAGGCCCTGGATGATTTGCCTGAGACCAGCAGCAGGTTATTGACCGACCCAGGCTTGGAACGCAGCCCTCCTTGTTTCACAAGCAGGCCTCCCTTTGCTCTGTCCTGCAGAGTTTAATCCCTAAAATGTGGCTACACGGGGAGGATTTCTCCTGTGCTCTTATGCCTCTGTAAATCTCCCCATTAAAAGGCATTAGGAAGATTGCCTTCACGGCAGGGTAGGAAAACGAGTCTGCTGCCAAAATGCTCGCATAAGGCTTTGCATTGAACGAGGGAGTTTGGAGGTTATCAATTATCCTGGACAATCTATATTATAAAAGTGCCTCTTTAGTGCCTATGAGAAATCACGTGTGAGTGGAACCGGAAGTCTATTTATTTATGAATGCCCACGCAGGCTGGAGCGAGGATTGATAATTACGGCTCCCCTCTCCAGCTGTTTCTGCCTCCCCCAGGCTGTGGCCCTCTGGGTGTCACGTGCTTGGCCGTGTGAGTGAGGCCCGTGGTGCCTGTCCCTTTGTCCAAGCTCTGGCCAGGCTGCTCCATCTGGGCTGCGGCAGCAGTAGCTGTAATGTGGGCCAGGCCCTGCTGCCAAGGAGAAACCTAATTCTCCTCCTGATGCACAGAAGGAGTGTGTGAAGGCTGAGACCAGGCTTGTTTTTCAAGGAGAGAGGAAGAGTAACTGTCATGGTCACAAAAATGTGGTTTGGACAGTTACCCAAGAAGCCAGGGGAGCTAATAAAGTAGTCAGTGTTACAGCGCTGAACGGATCTTCTGTCTTAGGCTGAAAAAAATCGCAGTGGATCTCGAGGAAAAGGTCACTTGCTGTTTGAATAACACATTAATGGCATCCTTGGAAATGTGTGTGTCATCGCGGGGAACCTCCATGCATCCAAAAGTCACACACCCCTGTGATAGCCAGTGTGAGCAACGGGCCAGGCACAGTACCTGCTGTCCTGCCACTGTTTCTCCACTCCTCCACCAGCCTGGCCTGCCTACCACAGGGACGGTTCGGGGCGTGTTGATGGTTATGTCCTTCGCTGTAAGCAAAAAAGAAGAAAGTGAATAATTGTGAATGTAGATCACTTCCCATGTCAGCCTGAGCATCACTGATGTTATAGAGCAATAGTAAATGGAAGCACTTTTTTTTAATGAAAACTTAGGTAACATTAAATAGGCCTGAGAAGACACATAACATAAAGAGGTTGACATGGCAGACGGGGTAAGTAACCTCTCTGCTCAAGTGTAGGTTAAAGTTCCAATGAGAGCCTGCAGACGCACCTGTTCCAGTTAACCTTGTGTTCATTTTTTCCTCAAGCACATGCATCTCATTTGGTCCAAAGAAGACTTATGGGCTACGAGGTACACACACACTCCCAACTGTGCGTGAGCTCTTAATCCACTTAAGAATTTTAAAAAAATACACACACACTCACACACACACACGAAGCAACTTTAGTCACAGGGTAGTGTAGAAATAAGACCAAATCCTAAGAAGCTTGGGAAAAGTGTGCCTCAAAGTAGTGGCTAGAGTCAACTTCTGGAAAGGTTAGGAAAATGTACAGCATGAACAGTTTTCTCCAATGTGAGTTCTGTAAAGTCATTTGTGTACAGTGTATATAAGAAGGGTTTTGTGAGGAAAGGGTGAATCTGGTGATAGCTAAAGACACATACCAATCTGATTATCATTTAGAGTTAAGAAAAAAATAATGACCAAACATAATTCACATTGCCCACTGAGCTCCGTGGCTGGTGACAGCAGGAAGTGGTCCTTTGAAAACTAATCCATCACTCATGTCTTCTGCCCTCCTTTCCCAACGCTGCCTCATCGCCAGGTCCTCAGTTTATATAACACCATAAACCCAGAGGCGTCTGCATCTCCGTGCTGTGTGTCCCAGGATCTGGAGCCGCTCACCATCCTCTACTACATCGGCAAAACCCCCAAGATCGAGCAGCTCTCCAACATGATCGTCAAGTCCTGCAAATGCAGCTAAGGGTCTCAGAACAGAGGCAAAACAAAAATCGCAAAAAATGACGACGTGACAAGAAAACATTAGTGAACCTTGGTTCCTCCGTGTTCAGGAGTATGAGAAAAGCGGTACTAGTTCCAATACTTTGGAAGTGTGTGTTCTGTTTGTTAAAACTGGCAACTGAAACAAAAAAAGGAAAAGAGAAGGCCTTATTCTACATTTCACCTACTCTATAAGTGAGAGACAAGAAGCAAAATCTTTTTTATTTTAAAGGAAAAAAATAAACACTGGAAGAATTCTTTAGTGTTATGTGAAAGAAAAAAAAAAAAAAGCAAGCCAGGAGAATCCCGTTCAGTGGAGTCACTGTCCTCCCATCCCCTCCCGTGCCACTCTCGCTCTGTCATGCGGTGCAGTAGGCACCAGCCCATCCTCCTCCGAGATTTAACAGCAAGTTATTTATTGTGTGTTGCTATATAATGAACGTTTCGTTGCCCTTGGAAAATACAACAGGTGTATAAAGTGGAGACCAAGTCCTTTGCCAGAGACTCATGGATGGTTTACGGAGACGAGAACTCAAACGAGCCAGAAGAAAAGAGGTCGTTAAAGGGGTGAAAAGCCCCGTGAGTTGTTGTCTGCCCGAGCAAGTCTGCCGTAAGACAAAGACCGGAAAGCACATGCTATGTACCGACTGCTTGAGGAAGATGTACGTAGGGTTCAAACACTAAAAAACCTGTTAATGAGAGCAATTCTCAGCCAGAATAAGTCTGTAAGATTTTTTTCCTTTTAATTGTATATGGTTCTTCTTCAGCTTGATAAACTAGTGAAATGGTGAGATGTCTTGACACGTACTGGTCAGACTGCAGACCTTAAAGTATTGCTGTATAGCCATGCCACAGGTTTTTTCCCTCTGTTTTGGTGTATGTAGCCCTACCTGTATTATTGAAATAGATGGGTGTAGAAGCCAGCGCAATTGAAAACACATCTGCAGATCTCCTTTGCAAACTATTAAATCGAAACATTAACTACTTCACATGTAATGTGTAAATTCTTACCATGTTTTTATATTCTGTAATAGTGTCAACTATGATTTAGATTGGACTTAAATTTGAACTCTTTTTAATTATCACTCACAATTAACTGTATGTTTCCTTTAGCTGGCCAGTATTTTCAGTAAAGCCCCTAGATTTTACCTTGTACCACAAAGATATTTTATAATAAGATTTGCTCTTCTGTTCTTTGTGTATTGTCCATTTCTGTCACACGAGCTACCTGTGTCTGTCTTTTTTTTCTTTTACAAAAAGAATAGATTGGAATTTGGTGGTCTTCCTTCATCTTTTGATCATCATTACTAATCAAGTCAAATGTTGAAAAATGTCTATAGTAGGAAAATGGGAACTGCTATGGAAACATAGGGGGAAATCTTCTAATTTTCACAAGAATCTAAGGATCTGAACTCAGAATCCTGGTGGCTGAGTTAACATGGCTTAGTTAGTATTTTTGCGGAATTTTATTGTTATTAAAAGGCAACTAGTTGAGGAAATATCTTTCCCTGTAGTCAGTTTTTTAGTGTTCAGGGGGAGATGGAAGGTTGCCTCTTTTAGTTACTTTTTGTAAAGGATGAAAAAATCCAGTTCACCCTTAGTCATTTCACCTACTTCACTGAAGTTAAGCCTTTTGATAGATGTTCTTGAGAGGTTGGAAAGGCACAAGCCAAATTCTCCCAGGATCAAAATATTCTCTTCCCCAAGTGTGAGTTATCTACAACTGGGGCTACAGTTTACTTGGCTTACAGAAATGACTTGTCACATCATTTCGGAAGGGGTACCTCACGTCTGGGTTCCTAGCATACATTTGTCACTTATTTAGCTTTCAGATAAAAATTCATAGGCAGATCAGTGCAATAGGTACAGTTTCACCTAAGGGCAGCAAAGCAAGACAGGAACGGGATACTTTCCTGCCCATCATTGAGATGAAGATTGGATTTGCAAGTTTGAAAACTGGAAAAGCAGGCTCTAGAGAGGATGCCACAATAGTGAACAGCTCTTACATCAGGTGTAACCCAATCCCAGACTGAGTGTGTCGCGTTTTCTCTCTTCCGCTCTTCTGTTAATTCTGTGTAAATCACTTTTATTTCTGCAGGTGTTTTCCTCTTAGATAAAATGACATTTTGTTTCGTATTATTTGTCTTTCCTTATGAATGCACTGATAATATTTTAAATGCTCTATTTTAAGATCTCCTGAATCTTTTTGTTTTTAATTGGGGGGGGGAGGGTTCTACAGGGTCTTTATTTCCCATCAATAAATGTTGCCATGGGAGGGGAGGGTGGTGGGTGGGAAGGGAGAAGTGTTAGTAGACCGGCGGGGCAGCAGTACAATTTTATGGTTCGCATGGTTAAAAAATTGGAATATAAGAATAGCTGTTTTGTACTTTGACGACCAATTATGCTGTATTTTAACACAATGTATGTCTGTTTTGTGGTGCTCTAGTGGTAAATAAATTATTTCAGTCCTATATTGCTGTGCGTGTCCTATCCTAGTGCTGCCTTTGAGTCTAGAAAATTCCAGTGACACAGTGATAATATTCCCCAGCTGGAATTTGGGAAACACAGTCACCCTTACACAGTTCTTCGTAAGGATCTTGCCCCCAGTAGTGTCACACTGTGGCTCAGGAACCAGGACATGTCTGTGAAGGACTGAAGAAAGCCCTGGGCAGCATTTATTCTCTTGCTTATTGCTCTTTGGTAATTATTTGAGATTTAGTTTCCATCCAGCTTGACCGTTTACCAGAAAAAATGCAGAGAGATATTTGCACTATGATTTGGCTTTCTGGTTCTATGTTCTGCCAACCCCAGAGCCAAAAGAACTGGTCTAGACAGTATCCCCTGTAGTCCCAGAACTTAGAGAGTGGCGGGCCGGCCAGATATAACAACAGCTCTTCAGAATTGCTTGTTTGGAAGCAGCTACTCTGGGTTTTACCAGCATCACTGTACACATGAGCACACCCACACGTGCGCGTGTGCACACAGACACACGCACACCATTCCTTCAGACTGCCTTGGCTGTTAGCTAAAAAGTGAGCTGCCAGTATGTTAATAAATAGAACCTAATAAAAAGAAAAGTAGTTGCAACCCAATCAGTTTTTTGCTTGTATCTCATGAACTAGTTTCTGTCTGATGTGTTGTCTGAACATCACGTAGGCACAGACTGTCAATTTGATTGTCAAAGTAGAGTAGAAAATAGTTTCCTTGTCTCCAGTCTTGTTTGTCTTTGATCTTTTGTACACACCTCAGACAGAGGACTAGCACCGCCCTTAACTTAATTCCCATTCCACGCAGAGCACATAGCGCCGGGCCCACTCTCCCAGCTTACATGGGGTTCAGCTGGTGCAGGAAAATGGAAGACGACAAGAAAGGGCCACCTAACAGCTCTGGGAAATTTTCGACTTCGGGAAAATTTTCAGACACTCCATTTCTTTATGTTTTGTTGTGGTTGTTGCTGTTTTATACAGTTAATAGATAAATTTTAAATTACACGTCTCACTTTTTTTTTGATTAGTACAGATTTACACTACATACATTTTACTGTCATCTTGGGAAGTGGGTACATGTGCATAATACAGCTTGTTTCTTATAAATAAATAATAATATGGCTCACTTTTTTGGCTTGAGTTCTGCTTCTGTTAGCTCTGGAGTGGAATTAAAAAGCAGCTCTGTTTAGAAATAAAGGCTAAGCTATTCTCATAAGCTCTATTGCTAGCCTTTTTTCTTTTGATATTTAACATATGATTGAACAGTATGAGGTCATATCCCACAGAAATGCTATTTTTGCAGTCAACATTAGTTGCATCTTAGCAGTTGAGTAGGGTTGAACCTCACAGATGGTGCAGAGGGATAAAGGTAGCCAAGGGAACAGGAGGATGGTGTGAGCCTCCTTGACAAAGATAATGAAATGGGTGGTTTCCTACAAGCAAGGCTGCTCAGTGGGACAGGGAGACCCCATCTTAGGCAAGATGAATGACTGTATCCGATCCCAGGCAAGCTGGGCTACTGTGTCCTGACTCACAGAGAATTCTCATGGAGTCACTATCTTAAAATGACACTGACTTTCTCTCTGGATCTAAGCTGTGCTGTGCTCCTCTGCTAATTTCCCCGGAGGGGTGGATCCAAGATGTTTATTCCTAAAACAAACATGGGGTGGGGCTATTTAAAGTAATTTTAAAAATACAGAGTCTCAGGGCCCATAAAAATAAAGTCAGGACATGTAAATTTTAGAAGCCTCCAACAAATCTGTCTCTGGACTCTGGCTAACTAAAATCTTGTTTCTATCAAATACTGGGACTTTGCAGTTTTAGCAAAAACTAGACCCTCACTCATCTACTGAATTGGTTTCTCTGTTCTCCAGCCCTTCTCTTGTCTTTGCAAAAGATTCTATGTACTGAACAAAGAGAAACAAGACCCTGCTTTTACTAACACTTCAGGTCAGAGGCAATTGAGAAAACATTTTAAAACAACTCTTGTATGTAATAACTAGATCCTGTGAGACTGGAGAAATCATTGGTACACATATTATGTCATGGTACCCATATATCTGGAATTGCCAAGGAAAGCTTTTAATTATCTTTTTTTTAAAGGAAATTATTGCTTTAGGGTTTTTTTTTTTCTTCCTGATTGAGTCTTTAATTCCCTGAAATACTTTATAGCTGCTTTCTTTATTTCATCAAGTAATGGCTGTTTGGAGAAGAGTGCAGTGCGTTCCTGTAGAGACCTAGTAAAAGGAACAGAATGTACTTTGTTCTGTGTGATCCAAACTATGAAAATCATTCAGCCTAAGAGGGCAGACATAATTAAACAGAAAAGAAAAAAAGTGGTAAAGAAAATGGCCCAGTGTAACATCTCAGGTTTCCCCTCAGTGTAGGGGTTTCTGTCCTGCCAAGGCCAGCCTAACTGCAGGCACACAGACGTGTCAGTCAGGCGACATCACGAGGGTCAGGCCCACTCTAGAGGTGGAAACCCTCTGTCAGGCCCGTCCTCCATGCCGAAGCATATAGAAAGCCCCAAACCTCAGGGAGCTGGGAGCAAACAGACTAAGAAGTTATGCAACCCAATACTGCTCCAAAGGCTACGTGAAGTCATACGGTTTGGCCGGCCCTCAAGTATGGGTGTAACAGTAATTTCTTCATCTGAGACAAAATTAAACAGTACAGAAAACCAAGTAGGACTTTAGATCACGTGGTGTTGGTTCATTCAAGGAAGTATCAAATTCCACACCACCACCTCTTCACTCTGCCCTTTCTGTGCGCTTGCCTGCTGTTTTCAGAGTCCCACAAAGGGAAATAGAAGCTTCTCTTAGAGCCCAGAGGAGCCCCAGGGATGCCGCCAACCTTCTGAATGGTGCCTCCCTGCTGCTAGCTCTGCAAATCAGTGTCCCTGTAAGGTGTTTTACCCATGGAGACACAAATATTCACGTAGAAACATGCGTAGGATTACAAATGTATGTTACATATGCATGCATGTGTAACTTTTAGCATCCTCACTGGTGTAACATAAGCAGTAATTCTAACCCAAGGTTTATAAGTAGTAAGAGCAAGGCCTAACTCAGGGCAAGATGCAAGTGAATAAGTGGAAGGGACAAAGAGGAAAGGGCAAGAGACACTGACCCCGAGCTGAGGCCTATGCCTTCATCTGGACTTTGATAGCAACTAAACAGGCGCAGAGGAGAAAACAAGAAACCCATCACCCAGGCTTCGCTTCCAACGAAGACTCCAGCCAGCACCTCCGCTGGGCTGCTGTCCGTCAGGAGGAGGCTGCAAGGGCTCCATGCGAGGGCTGCATGGACAAGACACCTAGACAGAGCGGCTCCTGATCCTGGCTCCGTTTCCCTGTGTGGGATGTTGACCCCTCACATCTGCTCCTTCCCGACAGTGAGCATTTTCTGTCCTGGATGACTCCTCACTTTACTCGTGTCCCCAGAGCCTACTGAAGAAATATTCCCTACCTGAAGGAAGAGCACAGGGGGCACTGCAGTCCGACTCTGCCGCTGAGCAGTAGGCAGGGATCCCAGGGAAATGCACGGACGTCTCAGTGCCTCCTTCAGAGAACACAGCTTTGGACTAAGGGGCCCGAACAGACTTTGCCATTGCTGTTTTGTTCTTCCTGATTCTTTCCATAAGTTGTCCTCTGTTTTTCTGGAATTGTGCAGTGAGCAGAAAGCATCTCTTCGTTCATTCATTCAACAGATAATTACTGAGCATATATTGAGAAATTAAGGAAATAGAAGCTCCTAAACCTTACGAAAGTTGTGAGACATCGATCCCCTTCTTATAAAATCCCCTTTCTCATAAAAAGCCACTGCCTGCGATCGCCCTTGTCCTTCTTGTGAAACTTTTATCTACTTTTCAAAAAGAAAACAAACGTACAGTATTTTCCCTGTCTCAGATTGGACCTGGGGTGGGAGAGAGGTGAACATTTCATTCGCCCGTCTTCGGATCAGGATGAGTATCTAGGGAAACCTCTCTGAGGAGTCTCCCCTGGGTGTCATCCACACCTGCATCTTGTTTAGATGACACAGTCCCTGTCTAAAGCCAATGACATACGATATGGAGGTCTTGGCAGGAGAGCTGTTTGTGGCATGTGGGAACAAAATGAATTATTGCAGTCACAGGGAAGCCACTGGAGGATTATGTTTTCCAAACACGGCTGCCATGACAAGTGCACCCCATATGTCCACCTTGCGTCGTGAAGTTGATACCTCCCCTGCATGTATGAGCTCTGATGGTCTCCTTTGACCTGCCTGGGCTGGAGACTACAGCAGAAGAGACGCCACATGATATCTAAGGTCAGGGCAGAAGAGATCGTGTAGTTGTTCTGGGTTCTCTGGGGAAGCTCATTCTTGGAAATCAGCTGCTGTTCTGAAGGGATGCCCAAGCCACATGAACAAGTCATGCCTCAGCGTTGCAGCCCACACCCCCGGTGGAGATCTGTCGGCATCCACCGCCCTGCTGGACAAGTAGATAGGAAGGATTCCGATGACTCTGGTTCCAGCCACCGAGCTCCACAGACTGCTTGTTGGTCATTAAGCAAGAGCTGCTTAGCTGAGCTCAGCCACAGAAGGTACCGATCATAGCAGTTACGGCTGTTTTAAGCCATGTTTGGGGTGAATGCTTATAAGATAATGATAGCTGAAACAATTACTAGTTTTGTTTTTGAAAAGATCAAGAAGTTAGTTTATGATTTGTTATTAATTAGACTGTGAAAATAGATGATTTTTGATGGTCCCTCTTAGGTGAATTTAGTCATTCAGCAACTTCTTATATGACCAGGAACTGTGCTGTTGAAGAGTCAGAGATAAGAAATCCACAGTGTCTGTCCACAGGCACCTCGTGGACTGCTGAGAGAGATAAATATATAAATATATTAAAATGTCATCTGAAAGACAAAAGCGATGAATTAGTAAAATATTTACTGAGCACCCACGTCATGATAGGGAGTTCATAGATACTGAGAATATCTGGGACAGACATTGGGAAGACAGACATAGGAATTATACAGGCATGGGAAATGTATTGGATATGGAACAGCTATATTAATAACAAATGAGAAAAATGACTTAGGCTAAATAATTGTTGAACCATACGAAAAAATTTTGTAGGACAACCCCCCCCAAATAAAAAGATTAACTACTGAGTATTACTTTTTTAAAATGTCTTATGAGGTCGACAGGATGAACATGATTTAGGGAAACCAGGCTTAGAGACTAGCAGGGATCAGGAAGCTCTGGAGACAGGAAGGAAGGAACCTTATTAACGATTGCAGGAAAAACCATATGTCTTAGTCCATTTGGGATGCTATAGCAACAGCCTTAGACTGAGAAGTTTGTAAGCAACAGAAATGTTTTTCTCAGCTCTGAAGACTCAGAAGTCGCAGGTGAAGCATGAGCAACTGCAGTTTGAGGTAGCTTCTACCTTCTGTTCATGGATGGCCATCTTTTCACTGCAGCCTTCCACGGTGGAATAAGTTATGGGTCTTTCTCAAGGGCTCGAATCCTGTTCAGGTGCTAATCTTTTCCCAAAGGCTCCCTTCCTAACATCATCACCTTGGGATGTGGGGTTTCCACAGATGAATTTGGGGAGATGTGAACATTCAGGCCCTAACACCAGGGGAAGTGCCGCTGAGCCTGCTGTACTGTGGCTCCAGCGGCTGGGACAGGAGTCCCTGAGGGTCAGGGAGGGTCCCTGAGGCTCCCTCAGTCAATGCTTCCTGTGCTGCCCTCATTTGAAATTAAAAGTTCCAGAAGGAAACATTTGATTGGCTAAACTTTGTGTGGACTTTACATTTGGATTTTATAATAAGTATCAAACATCTCTTCCAGGTAAATTTGATCCAATCCAATGCCAGCATTTGTCAAGTAACCATTCTACCAGGGAGCAATGTATAAGCAAATGTTTACCAAAATGGGACCATCTCAATGAAAGAGACAGTCCCCTGGTGACTGCAAATATGTGAAAGTAGCAATCAGGAGGTCTCTTGATAACAGACTCCTCCTACTGGCTTCTCCAGGAATCCCAGCCATCTTGGCTCCAGTCCCTGAAAGGAGATGCTTGTACACCTCCGTAGTTCTCCAAGAGCAGTGTTACCCATCTTTCAGAAAGGAACCATTTGTGTCGCTGTCCCATTGCACGGTGGGTTTGCTTGGGAAATGTTTCAAGTCAATCATGGAATATGTAGAAGGTCATAGTTGGTCATGTTCCCAAAGAGATGTACCACAGGACAAAAATAATAATTTCCTCACACAATGGTGCCTGAGCAGGGATCGTAATGGAAGTTTGGCAAGTGGGGTGGTCTGTCACCTATCATCTTGACTGGGCATTTCCTGCGGGCTGAGTTTTTCTATGGGAACTTCCTTGAGAGTTTCTGTTGATGAGAGCCCTTCCCTGGGGGCAGTTCTCAATTGTCGGTCCCCAGATGAGGAGAATCTGGCTTTGCCATTAGTCTCCTGTTGACTCAGTCTCATGGGAAAAAGCAATTCCATTTTGCTATTTTTTCAAAAACAAAACCAATTAGTTCATTAGTCTCAGGTTGCCAAAATATTCTGAAAATGTACTGCACTTCTTCAGTACCTCAATATGCACCCTGGTTGAGGAAAGAGAGTTATCTGAGCTTGTGATATATGGAATGAATGTTTCCTCTGCTGTGTTATACTGTTCAGGTCAAATTCTCCTTTCTGAGCGCCTGTCTGCCTCGTGCCCAAGGGAGGTAGAATAAATAAGCAAAGCATGGCCTGGTGTTTACTGCTCAATTGGTTCATTTCTAAAGGAAACAGACCCTGGAGAAAAATGTGAGTGCCCAGATGAAAATGCGTGAAAATGTCAATTTGTAATACTTGGCACGTTACAGGTGTGCAGCTGATGGCAGGCTCTTCTCTTTTCCTAGTCAAATCACAGCCTTCCCACGTGGCATCTTTCTTATTGGCAAATCTTGCCCTAAAGACTGCTTGCAAGCCTTCTCCAACCCTGGTCCAAGGAGGCTTGCTTGACAGCTGTTACCTGGTTGCCAGGCAGCAACTGTGGAAGTCTCTCTCAACAATTAGGAGGCACATGGCAAAGTGAGCCCAGGCCCACAGGACCCTCTTTGTCCTCACAGCTCTCCAATTATCCACTTCTTTTGGAAAGCTGCCCTGGCCACAGCTGTGCAAGAGCACCCAGAGGGCAACTGGCCATTGTCTGACACATTGGAGGGAGAAGGCAGCTCCTACTCCTGCCTCCTGCTTTTGTAGGAGTGGGGGAGGCAGTAGGGTCCCAACACCTGTTGGAGCCTGGGCATCCTGGGAATTCATTGAGCTGGTTTTCTAAAGGTCATCTGCCCCTTAGCATGGCGGAACACAGTTGCTTTTAAGGAATGCTTGGATACAACATTTTCCAGGCTGCGTTCATCCCTTTGAAAGGGATATATCGTATGTGACAACATTCCAATTTTGAGGCATGACTTGTGCCAATCCACACAGGCAATTAGAGCTGACACATTCCATGGGCTGTTGATCACGTCCTCAGTAGACCAGAAAGAAAACCCACCAAGGAAAACTTTACCAGTGAAGAGGACCGACTGGAGTCCTGCATGCAGGGAGGCTTCCAGTAGGAATTTCTTTCCCAGCTTCTCTTGCTGGACTTCTCTACCGCGTTTGCCATTCCTCTGGTCTACACTCACAAGCCTTGGTGGGAAGTGGTGGTGTGGTGGGTGTGACATGTTGTGACCAAAAGTGGGACAGCACTTGGGTGTGGCTAGCCAAGTCCAAATCTGCAAAAACCCAGCTGCCATCCCTGAAGAACAGAGTAGTTTAAGCCTTCAGTTCATCCTTCTTCCATCAGACACTTCAACTTGAAAACGATGTTCACACCATGGAAGTCCATGTGGGGAGGCACAAGAATTTTCCTGTCACCTCCACGACCACCTGGTCACCACCATGAACACTGAGAGGTGCACAGATTCCGTACAGTAGCAGAGCGAAGCGACTTTGGGGGCAGTGGTGGTGTGACTTCCTATGAGGACTGCTAACTCTTACCCAAGTCTCTCGCACACAGCGAGGCTATTTCTGTTTCTATTGCCTCCCGCAACATCAACCCATATTTCAAGAAGGAAATTTGTTCTGTACACGATGGTTTTGGAAACTTACATAATCCTAGGGACCCGATTCTGATCCTGACCTGTGTACATCCCTTCAGTGTCTTGTGCCTTTAACTGTAGGAATGTATGAACTAAATGATTTGAATTAATTGCAAGTCTGAATATGGGTATCATTGACAAACACAACATGTTAGTGTTTTCAAGTATTCAAAGTGTGGCAATTCTGCAAGAAGTGTTAGGTACTAAATACTGGGATATTAACAATGATGTGGATAAGACTGACAAACTAATTGTCAATTTTGGTGTGTTAATAGCTTACGAAGAGTTTTAAATTGCTCTCAGATATGTCTAGTAAAGGTATAATATTTGGCTTTCCTCTAAAATTTTCCCATCTTTGTTGAAAAATACATTGTTTCTCATATGATAATCAGTATACTATGTTGGTACTATTTTTAAATTCATATTCTATTATGCATTTATCAAAACAGTGTAAATAGGTATATATAGCAATACATTAAAATATATACTTATGATAAAGAGACTAGAAGTTACTAAATCAAGGATAACTGTGGTAGGTGAAGTGATTTGCACTTGTTTTTTACGAATATTATTCAATTTTAAAAGCAAATGATTACATACTTGGACAGCAGGGAGAAAAGATGAGAAACAGTTGCCAGAAGAACATCTGTGTTTTATGTAAAGGTTTAAAGTAAAACCTCTACTAAGTTCTTTATATGAAAAAACATGAAGTATTTTCTCTTATGGTTAACTGCTAAATAAAACAAAAATCTTTCTGGATGTAGTATGCAGCTTTCTCTAATGAGATGCTGAGGATATAATGCTTAGATTATCCAGTTTTACCCAGAATGCAGAGCTGAAATGTCTAGTCTACCCAGGAGTGCCCTTCATAGGCTGCTAGGTAGAATTGTCTTTTCTTCCTCTTCTCTGCTTTCTGTTATTTAATTCATATTTTATTTCTCTTTTTGCTAAGTTCATCCTTTCTGGATTTAAGCAAGGCATGGATAATAAACCATAAAAGCAAAAATTAATTCTAATGAAAAGGAAAGTAGCGCCAAGCTCAGTCCGCATATGAATGATCCCCAAGTGATATAGTCAGAAAAGTCCTGGTTCCCCCGTGAGACGTGGTTAGCTCCAGTTTCTGCTTTGCTGCCACTCAGCAGCTGCATAGACACCAGAGTTTCCTGGCTAAGTCACCATGGCGAGCGATGCCCCTGGGTAGAATCAAACCACTCCAGAATCCGTGCTCAGCATCTGAATGAAGCAGAAATTAACAGTGTATCCAAAATATTATCATTTAAAATTATCTTTTGACTGTGTATATCTAATTTTTTTTCATTAGTTTATACTTTTGATACATAATAATTACATCCATCTTGGGGAAGTGGTACATATACCTATTTAACCATAAACTTGTAAATATTTGCACAATCCAGCAATGCTGTTCTGAGAAATTATCCTAGTGAAATAATCAAGATTATCCCAAGAACAAAGATTCATTACAGTGTTATTTATAATTACAGTGAAAACAATCTACAGGCTCAACAAAATGGAATCATTTTAACAAATTACACATGTAGTGTATACTGCACAAATGTATATACCACTCTTAAAATCATTTTGTAGTAGAGAGATGGAAGTACTCTAAAGTTTTGATGATATCTGCACAGCAAAATAAAAATACTAAAATTCACCAAACTGTACACCGTAGATTAATTTTATGGTATATAAATTTTGTGCCTTAGTCAAGCTACAAATGTCGTAGAGAAATATTTAATAAAGTGTTAAGTGCTCACAATCATTGATTCAAATTTTTGCCAAAATTTCCACATACAGAAATTCAGAGACATATGAAAGTTTTAACCATTATTGTCGGAGGGCCGTAGGATTTGTTAACATTGCTGTTTTCCTTTTTGTGTTTACCAAATTTTCTATGGCAATCTTCGCTAATTTATTAGAAAAGAGAAATGTCACAAAATCACATTTATGAACAATTGCTGTTATGTAAGAAATGCCCCTACTTTAATCAGTGTTTCGTGTTTCTTAATTGACATAGCCTTTAGGACATCCTTGTGATAGTTCCTATTATATATCCATTTATTCAGATTCAGTTAAGGAGTGAGGGGTAGAGAGAGGTGAAGATGATTGGCCAGAATCACAGAAATCTTCTCCCAGAGAACCAAGAAGGTAAAATCAGGCAGTAGACTCCAGCCTGTGCCAACTCATGGTACCGTTCAGCACAGACATAGGCCAAACGGGTCATAGTCCTTTCCTCCACGTGGCAGGGAGAGTTTTTATCTTTCTGTGTTATTATTTTTTACTTTGTAATTTTCTTGTAAACATATATTACTGCCATGTGACAAATAGACTTATTCAAAAGATGAAACATTAAACATCAACAGCCTGTGGCCGATAAGCCCTGCTGATTCCCAGGGCTTTGTGAGGGTGAACTCTAACCGGAAGGCCTGGCAGTGTAGAGAACATGGGGCTTTCCTGGGGTGGTGTCAGCACGGTGTGGGCCTTTCATTTCTGTTGCCGACTTTCTGAAGAGCAGTGAGGCCCTGGAGGGAAGTGCGTGGAGCTTTCTTAGGCAGGGGGCCAAGATGGCGGCTTGGCCACGGCTGCTCCAGTGACACCAGATGAAAGAACATCTAGGATATCTGGGGATAAGATTCAGTAGTTCCAAGTCCCCTTGCAGTGAGCCTTGGGCCTGTTTCCCTTTTGTCTGTGGCCTGTCATCAGCAAAGGGTCATGTTCTGGAAACATTTTTTTTTTTTTTTCATTGAATTTAGCCCCACCTTCTTTTCTGAAAAGCAGACCCATGTCTCCCAGGTTCCCGTCCCCGACCTCCTGTGCAGCAGGAGCCATCTGTGAGGTCATGGCAGCAAGGGCGACTTTATCCGCGAGTGCAGATCGATACAGAGAGGGGCTTGCGAGCAGGACCCAGCTGCACCCGTGGAGTGGCCCTCAAGGAGCTGCGGCAGGGTGTTCAGTTTGATGCATAGCTGTGGAATGAGTCACTACCAAGTGCTTCCTACAAGAGACTCCTTAAATTACGGCCACATTTTAGAACGGTATTTATAGTGTCAATAGAAAACGGGAGGGGCAGGTTATTTGGAGCAGTGCCCCTCTCTGTGCACCCTGGCTTCCCTGCCAGCTTGTTCTCTTAGTTCCCCAGTCCTCTGCCCCCTGACAGAAGGCGAAGCTTCCGAAAGCCCAGGGGCCTCTGCAGCTGGCCCCGCCCCGACAGGAAGAGATCTCATTAGGCCTCCTCGCCTCTCTGGGCTGTGCGCTGTGTTTATTAACAATTCAGATGGACTGTCCTGCAATGAGTGGAAACGCCAGAGCTTATTTGTTCTGGTTTCTTTCCACTGTGTATGCTCCGTTTCCGAGGCTGTCGTTGGTTACCTAGGATATGGCCAGGGGAGGCGATGGACCGGCCAGGAGCTTGGATGGGTTCCCTGGGAGGCCGTGGGGCTGCTGGGTGGTCAGCAGGGTACCCTGCCTGAGCCAGATTAAGCACTCAGGCCTTCCCTGGACCGAGCCAGCACTATCTTCCATAGGACCCCAGCAGCTCTGCGTCCATCTGCTCACTTTGGTTTTTTCCAACTGGTTGTATAAATGTATACCTCTGTCTACCGCTAGGCTGTGAGACCCTCTCAAGCGACGGTAACGTGTCCTTCCTTGTTGCAGTGAGCACAGTTCAAAGCATGAAAAGGCTGTTTTCCTGAGTGTCGTTTGAATACATATCTACAGGAGCATTTGTTCTGGATGTAGGGTGGCAGTGGGGGTTGAAGTGAGCTTCAGCCTTTCCTCGTCTGCCAGTGGGTTTTATGAAAAATAAACCCAAGGTTTATTTAGCAACCGTCTGTGTGTCAGAACCCTTTGAGATATTTTAACTCTTTTTTCTTAACAACTCTAAGATGAAGTGGTTATAATTGCCGGTCTACCCATGAAGCCACCCACTTCAGGGACACTGCACAGTCATTTTGCCTGGAATCTCTCAGTGACAAAGCCCAGATTTGGGTCTCTGACTGTCTCACGATCCACATGCTTCTGTAATGCCCCAAATTTAAGTAGGTTGCTAGCTGCGGCGCGTAGGCTTTGGTCATGTGAATTAAATTTGGAAAATATACATTATTGAATGAAATAAGAGTCAATGTTGAAAATGAGTGAATGGCTGTGTAAAACATTTTGAGATGCCTCGTTATGGAACATTTCACACATGTGCAATAGCTGCAAGGATGACACAGAACCCCCATTTTACCTTTTATGCAGTTACCTGTGTTTTATCTACGTTTCTCCTCACTTTTGTCCACCTCCTCCTAGCAGGTGGCTTTAAAAGACATCCCGGATATTATATCAGCTGATTAAAAATTTTAAAAATTACTAATACAGTGTGTCTTTTCCTAGAGCATAAATGTGCTGAGACAATTTTTATAAAACCAGCCAGAGATATGACCCTCTGGGCGCTGGATCCACGGGGCTGCTGTTCTTCCCAGAAGAATGGGGTTTGTTCTCAGTGTCTCCAGACCCCATTCGCTCCTTGGAGGCTGGCATGTGTTCCAGCTTAGTGGAAAGCAAGAGATCTACGAACAGGCTGATGCACAGCGTGGGAGAAAGCGGTGGCTCTGCCTGTCCCAAGAGAAGCCTCCACAGAGCGCACTAGATCAGCACAAACGAGTGAAACTTTCAGGAGTTAGGACTTTTTTTTCCACTGCAGATTTTATATGCAATATCATGTAAGGGAAACTTTTTCCATTCTTTTCAATGGACTCTCTGTCCATTTTTCAGAGCCTGGTTGTTGGTGGTAGCAGCAGGAAGGATCAGAGCCATGGCATTTTCCCATTACACCTGCAGGAGTTCAAGTCTGGTTGGAGAAATAGCCAACGGTGAATGCTTCCAGAAATACTCCTGTCCACCATGGCACTTTTTAGCAAAGTTATATGAAGAAGTCTTGTCAAGAACGGCCTTTTATTTGAGGAACTCTGTTTTATAATGACACTGTTCCTAATGGTCTTGGGTCATGGTCTAAACTGGAGATGGTGGTGGGATTCTATGAAGAGGACCGTGTGTGTGTGTGTGTGTACACGGATGCACCAGCTGTATGAAGGAGATTGAGGGACACAGCCACCAACATGAGAACCATTTTGGTGTCTGTAGCTTTATGTATTTTAGAATCTCATGTCTAAAAATAAAACTCATTTGGAACCCTTGTTGTTTATCTGTATCCTGGGTTTTCCCATTCTGAAAAATACCCTGCCCTGTATATAAAGCCAGTGTTCCCAAGTTTAATGTGCCTTATCCCGAAGGGCGTGGTGAATACATTCCTTCTCTGTCAATCTAAGAATAAGCCTGATGGAGAGCTATTCAAGGGTATGCTGTTCTGAGGAAGCAAATGGTAATAGAGAGGCAGGAGGAAGTGAAAGAGAAAGATGAATAAAAGGGGTTAGACAAAGTAAAAACAATCCCTAAAATTTGTTAATAGCTTAACAGGGCCATCGCTTAGGAATGGTTTTATCTGAAAGTGGGAGGAAGAACAAATTGTGGGAGAATGTTTTCCCCTAGTGGCATTTCCTTATCCCACTTCCTGCACCAGCGCTGTTTCTGCCCTGCTGCCCTGTGGCACTAGAGTCCGGGACGAAGAGCTAAATAAAAAGAATTAAAAGTAACTCAGCAAGACACAAAGAGGGTTCGGCTGGACCCCGATTCCCCTATGAATAACCTGCCTGCCTCTCTGCCCCTAGTGCCTCCTCGGACCATCATTGGATCCCCTGGCCTCACAGTACCTGTAGGCACGGGGAGTTAAAACAAGCAAAACTAAAGAGCATTGTGCATCTGAGCAAGCTGGAAAGGTCAGCTAGGGTTTTTTTGTTTTGAAAGGATGTATTCTGCATGACTCACTGGGCCTTTTCACTTCCTGCTACAATTATTACAAAGCAAATCTGGGAGACAGTGAGCAGGCAGCAGAGTTCACGGCATGGGCAGGGACAGGCCCGCTGCAGCTCTGACACAGTGGCTGCGGACTGTCCTGGATCCCTCGCCAGCACCCTCAGCAAGGACAAGTGTTGCCCATAGACAGCCATTTCTGCCTTTGAGCTGGCTTGGTTGGTTCTGGGAAAGACAGCGGCGTGGGCTGCTGCTGACTGGGGGCTTTGCCCATAGCTGACCAATAAATAGACTGGGAGACAAAGCCCTGCAGAAGAGACTTTTAAGGAGTTGGGGTAATATCGCACGTGGCGATTGCTGTCGTGAGCTGTAGCCTGTGATAATATATCGCAGGCACTCAACGTAGACAGAGTTCAAGCTCTCACACAAAAGAATCATATAGTAAGGAAGGAATTCTCTGCCCCAGGGACCTCAGTCCTGGTGGTGAACCTATAGCCATATTTGTGCTTATGGGGCAGATTTAGATGGTTTCTAATATGTTGCTTACATGGCTTGTAAGATAATTAATTGCATGCAGCATCTCTTCTTTTTATTTGGAGTCTTCTCAAAGCAGAAGCTGCTTTTTACAATAAAGATGGGACTATTTTAAGCACATTTAAGACATCAGTCTAAATGCAAAAAATAAAAGTCATAACTACAATGATGTATTATGGCTCACCCAGGCCCAGGCCTCTCTCTTCCCTTGGATGCTCCCCGCTTACCCTTGATGTGACCTTCTTCTTGTGGGCGGGGATTGTAGCTAAAAGCTCTGAATCCTTAGCTCCAACCTTTCCTGCACATGGAGAACAGTGCTTTCTTCTCTGAGGGTCACCTGAATTAACTTGGCAAGAAAACTGGCACTGGGATCCCGTGATTCCGAGCCAGGGTGATTTTGCCTCCAAGGATGTGTGACAGTGTCTGGAGACAGCAGGGGTCCTGGGCCAGTGGGTGAGAGGTCCTGGCTGCTGCCTGTGGGGAGGCACCAGCTACAGAGGACCGACTGCCCCACCACCAAGGCTGCAGCGCCCAGATTCCTGAATCCTGCCTTTACCCAGGATGGAGTTTGTACTGTTTCCCACCTAAATCTTGCCTCTTCCACTGCACTTTCTCTGAGAAGCCCTATTTCCTCCTCCCTGAGCTCTGCTGCTCATGTCACCAAGTCATGCGCTGCACCTTGCTGCTCTTTCGACTGTGTGTGCACAGCTCACCTCCCAGTGTGGCTCTGGTGTGTGTGGGGTGTGGATCTCTCCTGGCTTCCCTCCTTCTGTGTACCCAACCCAGAGCCCCAGCTGAGCCTACACTCAGAACATTCCCGAGCAATGGCTCTATCCTCAGGGAATGACTGAATCCTCAAGTCTGAAGATGGTAGCTTGGGGTGATGGTAAGACTTTCCCAAGAAATTTAGGTAAAAAGGGTGAAAAAGATGTGCTTAGAGATTTGATGAAATTAAATAAGCGTGCAGTGGTAATGGACAGCATATCTTTCCTTTGGTGTTCGTGATCACATCTTAACCCTTTTAAGTAAAGCTTTGCAACACAGGGCAAAAAAAGGAATAACAGGATTCATGATTTAAATTCAATCTTAAATAATCAGAATGGCTGCATGTGAAGCATATAGATACCCTGTACTGTGCTGTTCCCTGTGGTCTGCGGGAATCTCACTGAACCCTAACTTCACTTGTGTAACACAACCTGACATTTCCCTTCGACTTGTTTTAGTTCTGTGCAAAGCAAGGAACATTAGGATGAAGAGCCCAGCTTCCCAGCTGCACAAATGGGGGCATTGCCATCAGTACACAGAGGGGAATGTGTGGAATACGAGAGTCAAGCACTCAGGATACTGCAGGCTGCTGTCCCTGTGATAACCTAGTATACTGATCTTTTATGCTCCACATCCCTGTGGACTTGGGATTCTGACCATGTCTGGAGTTATTGATGAATCCTTGTGCTGGATGAAAGAGTCTAAGGGCCATACCCTGGCTGGGGCTCACTCACCAAAGCAAGACCACAGTGCAGACTGTTTGCTCGAGAGATGACCTGCTGTAACCCTGGGACCCCACTCTCCCAGCAAGGCGCTTTCCAGCCTCAACGGGTCTTACCATTATGAGATTGCAGGCCTCATCCCACATCCTGGAATTGTCACTTTTTTTAAGCTTCCAAAGTACTTTGAAAATTCCATTCATACTTTATTTAGAAATATTCTTATTGGGAAAAAAAACCACAAGAAGCTTCTTTTTAATAAAAAAGCGAAATGGGAAGGTCAAATCCTCTTAGAACCTTTCATAGGCCTGGAAGCACTGGAGACATTTCACCAGTAACGAAATTGGGACAAGAACCTGGGACCATTTACGGGGGCTTCTCAGGGACAGACCAAGAAGGGCCAAAGAGGTCACTGTTAAGAGACTCCATATTTGACTCTACTTTCCTGAGAACAGCTAGAACTAATTAGAAATAACGTACAGCTTGTGTTAGTTACATGTGAGCATTTGTTAACAAGCTCTCATATGCAAAACAAAGATCGATTTCAACTTGATTCGTCACTCTAGCTCTCTTTCCATGTTCTGCTTACATCTTTCCATTTAGTTGCAGGAATTTCTGGTATAATGTCATTAATTAACAGAAGGAAGTCAGGATGAAAATATCTCAAGTGCTCCACCTAATTATAATCCCAGTCATGAATTCTGGAGAAAATGTGGCCTTCTACTCAAAAGAAAACAGTCTAGAACAATATTATGCAGTTTATAAATTCCACCGAACCACTGTTCAAATAAACAGTGCTACTGGAATCACACAACAGATCATCTCACAATTAGGCCACACAAGACCAGCTGCTTCACAAAAAGGCCCGAGAGCCAAAGAGCAGAACTTTGAAGATAAATATTGCCATATGTGAGAAGAAAAAAATTTCCAACAAACCTTAATGGCACGGAGCTTCATTTTCAAATGCTGTTTGCCGTGGGAATAAAGGATTGCGTGTTGTGACCCATGACTGTTGTAAGCGTCTTCTACAGTGTGGGGGATAGAATTACCCTTTTGACTGGGGGCATGGGAGGCCTGGATGCATGTGAAAGATCCCTTCCTTTTGCTTCCTGTCTTCTTCCCACCCTCGTCCCACTGGCATTTCTCAACTCTCAGCAAACTCAATCAGTATTCACATCATCCACGCGAATTCTCCACTTTGTATCTTCACTGAAGAAAAGCAGTAAATGAACTGAGTTGGTGAATATCCCCAGGGTGGAGATCCATTTTATTTATTTTATTTTTTTGGTACCAAGGATCGAATTTAGGACCTTTTGCTTGTGAGGCAGGCAGTGGAACCACTGAGCTAAATCCCGGGCCCTGCAGACCCATTTTAGTATTTGTTAGAGTTCATCAAGAAGCCTCCCTAATTTGATGATCTGTCCCAAAGCCAAGCATTAATGCTTCTTGGCTTAACTGCAATTCTTAGATTATCCTTGTATTTGACAATAATGGCAGTTCTTGGATTATCCTTGTCACTAACTCCTTTTTTTTTTTTTTTTTTAAAGCCTGGACAGTGACTGCACTTTTCAGCTCTCACTTTTGTCAACCAGTAGTCAGAGTAGCACAATCACTATAGGAAAATTAGAGAAATTCCCAAAGCATCAGAAGTGTAGATAGTAGTGCCAAGATTTTCTGGCTACTATCACCTTTGGGAAGTTCAGAGAATACAAGTCACCTGGAAGACAGGAAGAAAAATTCTGAGGATATCCAGCTCCACTTCTAATATTTTAATCTTTATACAAGGAGTAGTCAAAATACATGGTGACTATTTACGTTAAAAAATTCTTTACAGTAAAAGACACATTGCCACTAACCCCTCAAAAATCCTCCCGCTCGCTTCAAACACACCGATCCCATAGTTCTTGCTACTTCCTGAAGCAGCTCTGGAAGTCTGCTTTCTCCACTCTTCACGAGGTGCAACCAAAACAATGGTGAAAAGTACTGCCGAGTGCTATCCAATGGAAATGCAGCTCATAAAATCATCACAGCGTGTCCTCTTCGACCTTATTCCCTGGATCTAGCACTGAGTGGCTTCAGGCTATTTCCCAAAGTCAAAATGACCATGAAAGGTGAATGTCTTAAATTGATTCAGGATATTGATGTAGCCACAAGAACACACTAAAAACATTCATAAAAGAGAACTTCCTGCTTTAGAAAGATGAGATAAGTTTATGAGAATTGAGGGGGAGTATGTTGAGAGGGATTAATGGCAACCCATTTTTTTTCAGGCTGTCCTTGAACTCACTATGGAGCCCAGGCTGGCCTCAAACTTGCAGTGATTCTACTGCCTCAGCCTCCCATGTGCTGGGACACAGGTGTGCCACCTCACCTGGCAATCCATCTGTTGCTGTGATACATTTTCAAAAAAGTACACATTAACCCTATTTTTATCATACTTTACAAAGGCATTATTTGGAGAGATTTATGGTAAAAATCCTGCCTGATTATTATTGTATGTGCATTGTTGATGGTTCTAGCTTGTCTTAACTCATGTGTGTACCACCTTTAAGTCTGTAGGAATCTCTTTTGGATCCATGAGAGGTGAAATACTGACAGTAATGTAAAAATATTTTCCATCTCCATGTTTGCTGTTTCCTATGTTAAGTAAATCTTTTTTTCTTCCTCTGGCTTTGTAAATTCAGGAATCAATTGTATCTGGACCAGTTAGAAACTTCCAGAGGAGTACCTGAGCTTCTTGGATAGTCATTAACATCTGTTAGATATTGTGCAGAGTGTTCCGAAGTTGATGGTGGAATAGATATTACATTTTTTTTCAGCAGTTAGCATATTTTATTTCTCATTTGATTTTAGAATAAAATTAAAGAGCTAAGAAGGGTCTGAGTATTTTTTTTTTTGGCAATGGAAAAGCATTAGAGCAGAATAAAATGGGGAAGCACCTGTTTACTTAAAAAGTTATTTTGAATTTAAATTACATATAATTTTGGAGCTGTTTTTTCCTGTAGTTGCTGGACACAGGCCATTATCCTCAAGAATGTATGTAAGGAATCCCCCATTGTGATTTTCCGAGGGGTTGTTTGGGGCACCATGCTCCCATTCTATTTGCCTTACCCTTGAAATCAGGAGTATGCAAACACCACAAAGGTCTGTGGTCATGGCAAAAAGAATGACAGTCTTCTAAGTGTTCCTTCCATGTCAAATACAGTGACTCCTTGTATGAACTCCATCTGCAGTATCTCACTCTAGTTAAGATCAAAGGTTACAGCAACACGTTTTCAGTTCATACATTTCTGTGTGCATAGAGCTTCTCCATCATTAAAGTGGAATAAATAAGATCAGTGATAGCAGGGCCTGAAGGCAAAAATCAATTGCATGTACAATGACACGGAAGCCATGGTCCATCTCCCCACCACTGTGCATCTCCCTGTCAACCCCAAAGTGTGGCTTCCAGGTAGTGGAGTAGGGGACTCCCTGTTATGTGTTGGCTGAAGAAGGAATCCACCTGTATCTGGTTTATAGATAATTGTTCACAATGTACTGGCCTTACCTGAAAGTACATGCCGTAGACGTACCCATTCTGTTGGCAATAAGAAAAATGCCCATCTGCGGGCAGAACTCCTGTTAGTGCACCTGGCTGTTCATTTTGCTTGGGAAGAAAGAGGGCAGGAGGTGTGAGTACTGTGACTCCATGGGATGTAGCTATCAGCTTGTCTAGATGGCCAAGGCTTAGAAGAAGCCCTGTTGGAAAATTAGTCACAAGGTCTGGGGACTGTGTTTGTGGATGGATCTCTCTGCATATTCACCATGAAGCAGCCTCAGCAGAGGAGGCTATTAATGAGAAAGGGACAACATGCCTGCCTTATAGATGTGGGTCAGTATCTCTTTCTGTCTACCTTTGTCTTTGTCCACGGGATCTGTGAACAAAGTGGGCATAGAAGTAGACATGGAAATTGCTAGGTGTGGTCAAAATACATGGTGAATGTTTAGATCTTAAATTACTAAAGCAGAGGACCTATTGCCACGAATCCTCCTCAAGATGCTGCCCCTTCACTTTGAACACACTGATCCCACCGTTCTTGCCACTTTCTGGAGCAGTTCTGGAGTTATCTTTCATGAGGGTCTTTACAAGGTGTGATCAAAACTATGGTGAAAGGTGCTGCTGAGCTCCAGGGCAGAGGTAGGCTCATAAGGTAAGATAAAATATCCTCATCCATTTTATTCATGCAATCAGATACCCTGCAACATCTAGCTCTTCCCCATTGTCAAAATAGCTATAAAAGATAAACATTTTGAGTTGATTCAGGACGTCAAGCTGACAGCACAGCTAAAGCCACTCATGACGTAAGATTTCCAGGACTGCTTTAGTGGAAGCTGGCAAGAGTGATGAGCTAGGTATGTTCCAAGAGAAGGGGAGTATTTTGAGAAGGATCAGTGGCAATCCGTTGTTTACTATAAGAAATTTTAAAAATGTAGACATTCACTGTGTTTTTCAATCACACCATGTATGCATGGACTTGGCAACATGGGCTACGACTCATCCTAACTGATACATCTCTAGTCTCTGAGAGGGACCTCACCTGCTAACAGCAGAGGACAGCCCTGAACCCCCGAGATAACGTCACTTCCTTTGCAGTGATTACTCAGGCAGGGGATGGAAGGTTGATTACATTTGGGCTGATTACATTGTGTAAGGGGCAGTGTGAACCCTGCAATCACAGGAACAGACGTTTATTCTAGTGATAGATTTGCCTTAGCTTTCTGTGCCATCTATGCAATTACAAAATCCTGTGGTCATTACACATTGCTCTGAAAAACCAACTCACTTTATGGCAAATTAAATGCAGTACTGGGCTCATTCATAGTCATTGAATTTACCGGTTCTCACAGGTTCCCCATCACTCTGAAATAGTTCGTGTGTAGAATAGTGGGAGGGGTGGCTTTTAGAAGCCCTCCACCACAATGCCAACTAGATGTAAACAGCTTGGAAGGATGGAGTAAAATCCTTCAAGATGCTCCACTGGCTTGAAATCACTGACCAATATACAGCAGTGTTCTTTGTCCCACTGAAAAGAGTCACAACTCTAGCATTCAATGGACACAAATGCAAGTGGCATCCTCCATTACTACTACTATGATAAGCTAGTGGGACTTTGCTTCCTGTCCCTGGTTCGTTGGTCAAAGTCTTTGTTCCCTGGAGAGTAGACACAGACATGACTTAATTAAACTGGAAGTTGAAAATGCCACCGGGACAGGTTCACATGCGCCCTGTGGCAAAGTGTGCCAGCTCTTCTGAGGGCTGTGTGTGTCCTATGGGCGGAGGCTGGGAGTGGGTGAGAGGCATGGACGCCAGTGTGTCCTTGTGGATTCGGTCTGTCCTTGCTGTTCCTTCCCTCATGTTCATCTTTCCTTCCTGACCACCTGCCTTTCTGACTTCAGGCCTGGCATTGGTTGCAAAAGCAATAGCAGAACACTCACTCTGACTAGTTCTTATAACTGTATACAGTCACATATGTGTCATAGTTAATGATTTTCTTCATTGAAACCTCACTGATTGAGTTGGAATCAGATATTTTCCTCTAGCTATGAATGTGAAATTAGGAAAACATTTCTAAGTGTGGGTGTCTTCATTGGTAAGATACGGTTAATGTGAACTAGTAACTAGTGAAGATTATGTGAGCTAAAAGTGAATCACTCTTAAAGCATATAGGAAGCACTCAGTAGATGATTGCTAGTACTACATACAGAACTTGGATTTGTCTGTAGCTGATTCTCCTTAGTATCCCAGAGTTGGGGGATTGGCAGAAGAAGTTTTTACTCTCTTTTGGGTTAGTTATTCAGATTAGATTTGTATATGAACATAACACACCTCGACTGTTTCACCCAGGTCTTCTCCCTCGTTTCACAGTTCTAGGAGGTTTACAATGTGTGCGAAATGTTTTGCACACGTCCATCTCCCTGCAAGAGATTTTAAGAAGTTTTCTGAATGGGTGACTTGCTTTAAGAAGGCCAACCTTCTCAATCTTTCTAAGGGACCGACCTGACCCGTGTGTGGTGTCGCTGTAGTCAGTGCTATTCACAAGACAGAGAAGAATTCATTCACTTCTCATTTCTGCTGAGAGAAGGGTTTCAAAACAGATGTTAGATTTTACAGTTTACATAAATGCTGCTCTTCAAAGTAATCTTTCTGAGTTTTCCTTTTATTAGTTTGAGAAATTGGAAAAGTTTATTTCCAAAGCACCTCAATTTTAATACTCTATAAATATTAGTCAGTTGGGAGGCCATGCATTCACTGAATGAAGATTTTTATACTTTTAAGTTTATTTTGAGGGGAAGTGTTATCAGAACCATTTTTAGGGGAATCCAGAAGAAAGGTGTGTCTACATTCTAGCCAAATCTTGTTCGTGATTCAGATTAAATTTGATATTTGACATTGAAGGGTTGGAGGCTGTTTCCAAAGGCCAGATGTGCCAGCTAAGGATGAAGATGTACCACCACTGAAGATATTCTGCTGCAACAGCTGGGTTCCGAAAATCTTTCAGGTGATGTCATACTTACCTTGGGAATCACTAGAGCTTAATTTTTATCTTAGCAAATCAGAGGAAGCAGAGACGTAGCGAACATTCTGAATCAGAGCGTGCTGAGTGAAGACATCTAAGTCAAGGCCTGGCCCCTTCGCTTCCAGCTCTGCTCCCTCCGGAAGCCTCTTCACTCAGGGAAGTTTGAAAGACTTCATCAACACTGCGGGAATAGTGCCTCTGTCCATAAGTTCTTGTGGACCTATTGTGAAGCACAAATGAGCCGGCACACAGAGAGTAGTTTGCTTGTTTGGAAGCATCGGAGGCTATAACACTGAGGCTAGGGAACTGTGGCCCATGGATCAAGTCCAGCCAGTCACCTGTTTTTGTACAGCCAGTGAGAGGAGAACAATGCAGGTGGCATTTGTACCCATTTACTGACAGGAACGCTCTTTGATTGTAACCGTTAAAAATGTTCCCACTCCCCTTCTTCCCCCATGAAGAATTCCTTTGTTGGTGTGAGTAGATCCGTGTTACAGAACTTTACACTCAGTTATTCTATTTTTGAATTTTGTTAACTTAGTTTCATGGAAATTTGTCTTCACTTTTGTTATATAAGTTCCTACATAATATCCTCTTTTGCTTCTTGGCTTGCAAGACCTAAAATATCTACTCTCTGACTTTTTCACAGGAAAAACATTGTCGATCCCTTCTGTAAAGTGTTGGGCAAGAGGATCTGCATTATTAGTAAAAAAAAAAAAATGCAGTCATTGTTCATAGAAAGATTTGCTATAAACAACTTACTTTTCTCCTAGTTGTGTTAAACCTTCTCTCTGCTAATACTTTTAAGTTGTATAATACAAATTTTACAAGCAGTACAAAATTTTCAGATGAGAGAGATATATCTGCTATTTGGCCAAATTATCACATGACTTTCTTAGTCTGCATTCATTACTATAATGTGAATTACAAAATTCCCTATTTGTGAAAACTTTGAAGAAAACGAATGAAAAAATGAAAAAAAAAAAAAACAGATTCTGCAGAACCAAATCAAGAGTGGAGATGCTGGTAAGAAGACCCCCTGAAGGCTTCTGCAGTGGGTTGTCCTCGTGGAGCTTCAGACAGAGAGATGGGGCCTGGACAAGGACCCAGGGCCTCCCGCAGGAAGCTGTGAGGGAGGAAGCCGCTCATAGGCCTTGGAAGGCAGGGAACAGCACGTTCTGGGTAGAAAGACTTTAGCCCACAAAATTAGTGTTGGATGAAAACATTTCAGACATGGTGTCCCTTCTGGAAACACAGAACACTAGTGCAGTCTTCAAGGGGCGCAGCCTCCCTGGTGCAGTGTTCCTGAAACATGTTGATGCCTTCATGCAAGAAAAGGGAAAAATAGGAAGACAGAAGGAAGGTACGGGAAAGGAGAAGGTTTCCAAATGTACGGCACTTTGCTTCTCCTGTTGTATCGGTTTTTGTCTCGAGGTGTGCGGGAAGTGCCTTTGTGAGAGACTGAAATGAACAGCTTTGACTTCACAAATGGTAGGAGCCGGGATTGCGAAGGTGGCGCTTCCCTCTCATGTGAAGAGGGGATCGGGGGAGATGAACGCTAGAACGCCTTTACCTCATAATTTCCCTTCCCTCCTCTCTGTGTAGGCCACATTAGTTTCTCAGTGAAGGTACTTGGAGAAACTTGCTAAAATTTTCCCTCATGCTTGAAATTTACTTACCCTGGGTAATAGGAAACGTGGAGTCTTGTGATGTAGATTGTTATACCAGATGGTGATCTCAGCACATGCTATTTATGTAGATCGGCCCTGTGCATGAGTCATCCACTTAAGGCTGACTTCAGCCACTGTGGAACCGGGTTCCCCACCACCGTTGTCAATAAATAACAACAAGGGTGCTGATTCCGCACCAATTTGGTGCACAGTCATTGAGTCCATTGCCTTTATACAGTATTAAATCCGGACTTATTTTCTTTTCCTAAACAGCACTTTATTAATGCTTGGCTGCATTGTCAGATTGCTATTCCTCACCAGAAAGGGCAAGCACAAAGTTTAACTGCCTTATTAGATAATTAAGAAACCTTCCGCTTTCAGTGAACTATGCATGGAAAACTCTACTTTGTTCTTCCTTTGAAGAGAGTGATCATTCTTGTTCAGAGTCCTCTTCCAGGTCCTGTGATTGGAATTATTATCTTAGCGATGAAGATGAATTTGTACGGAGTGATAATTCATACTGTCATCAGTCAGAGTCGGACAGAACAAATAGAATCTATGTAATTATAAAGGATTTAGCAGATTGGCATGTAGAATCAGAGGCTGAAGAGCACAGCCTGGCCCTGTGCAGGCTGGAGAGCCGGAGCAACCAGTCACTGCTCTATCCAAGAAGCTGGGGGCTGCAGAACGATAGAGCTCAACAGTGCATCCCCAGGCTGAGGTTGAAGGCCTGGATGGCCCTGGGGGCCACTGGCCCAGGTCCACATTCAAAGGCTGAAGAACCCAGAGTCTAATGTCCCCTGGTGACAGACAGCATGAAATGTGCCTGCTGGAGAAGGATCTTCCAGGCAAGAAGGAGCCACTCCTCTCTGCTCTTCCACTCTATCTGGGCCACCAGCCTATGGACAGAGCTGCCCATACACAGGGTGGGTCTTCCCCACTCAGCTGGCCAGCCCACACGCCAGTCTTCTGAGGCAGCACCCTTACAGACACACCCAGAAGCGTGTTCTGCCGATTCTCCAGGCATCACTCCACCTAGTCAAGTTGGCAATCAAAATTCACCATCAAAACTCTTACCTCTCTGCTCCTTAAGCACTAGCTAATTTATCCAGGGATGACAGTTTCATATTTATTATAACTTTGATCATATGCTCATTGCCATAATTCAGGTAATAAAGGCTGTGTAAAAACAAACTCTTCAAAGTCAGTGTTCGGGTTTAAATCAAAATGTTCTCCCAAAGTCTCATGTGTCCGGAA
Organism: Fukomys damarensis; assembly: GCF_012274545.1. Taxonomy (NCBI): domain Eukaryota; kingdom Metazoa; phylum Chordata; class Mammalia; order Rodentia; family Bathyergidae; genus Fukomys; species Fukomys damarensis. The sequence goes on along the minus strand of NW_022900923.1, from coordinate 3,840,987 downwards.
ATGGAGGTTTCGGGAAATTCCTGGGTCATGGGAATGCTACACTGGTCAGACGATTAATCCATGCATGAGTCCCTGTGGTGCTGGGATATGGGTCTGGGCTGGAGAGGTGGCCATGGGGCATGTGGTCCAGAGTGGTATGTGCTTAGCCCTGACTCATCCCTTCTCTCTCTCTGCTTCATGGCTGTCATGGGGTGGGCATTTGTCTTCTGCCATTCCTTTCTACTATGCCCTTTTACCTTGGCGCCAGCCAACCATGAACTGAACCATTGGAAGCCACGAGCAGAGATAAACCTCTTCTCCTTTAAGTTGTGAGTGCTGAGTATCTTATCATAGCAACAAGAAAGTGACTAATATAGTCAGGAAGCACATTTTCTCTGTTCTCGATTATCCATCCTTTTGGACTTCCTGCCTTCTCACACGTTGCCCAAGCTATTTCCTTAATTGTGCTTCGAACCATACTCTTCACCACATGATCAACACCCTCAGGTTTTCCAAGAGTCCACACACTTTCTCTAAGGTGACTCATGGGTGTTCTCTTGGTGGCTTTGGGGCTTCAACCTAATTTTGTTCTCCCACTGGCAAGGATGCCATTTCACTGTGCATTTCACTACACCACACACATTTCCTTCTGTCTGAAAAATGTGCCTCTTCTGTTTTCTTTCCCTTCCTTACCAGCTGTGATGGGCTTCCAAGTGTGGTCCTCTCCTGGCCCCAGGCTAGTGTGGCACTGAGTCATTGCCTTCTGACACTCCCTTAGGCCACCTCTGGCTGTCTGCGGCCCGTCCAGTTCCGGCACCTCCTTTCTCCAGCTTTCCTCTGAAGAGATTCATTCTTGCCTTCTTCTCCTGCTTTTCAGTTTGTTTTAGTGAAAGTGCTGTCTCTACAGGCAAACCTGGAAAGGTCAGCCCACCTTTCAAATTCACATCCTGCTTGCTGTAGGAGAGAGATGCGTTCATCTTTTTCATTCTTGGTTTCTCTCACACAAACCCAATGCTTTAGATCCAACATCATTGGAATAGGGACTGTAATGTTTAATGATAATGGCATACATGCATTTATTTTTTTCCTAGGCTTTATTTTGTACTAAATTGGGGTCAGGAAACACAGATAGCAAGTTCATAAGGGGTTTGAATTTGTACAAAATTCCATGGGAGTAGCATAGTGATTAAGAGTACAAAAGAGACAAGTCTCCAGTGAGAAATAAAAGCTACTGGCCTTCCTATTTGTGATAGGAGTTTGAGAGTGAACACTTTCTGAAATCATCAGTATGCTTAGTCCTAATTTTCGGTGCCTTTTGTCACAGTTTATTTCTCTTTGTTGCTCTACTGAGTGAGGCACAGAGCTAGAGTGTCATGGAATTCTGGAGCATGAGGTCCTTTATCATCAAGGGTTTTGCTGGGCATAGGTTTCCTTAAGGGCCACCATGTGACCTGGGTGCACATCAAGCTCTGTCCTGGCAGGCCACCCTCCCTTTCTTCTCTTCTGTACCAAGGGCTCACTTTTCCCTGAGAGGAAACAACCATTTCCCAGTTTACTAAAAACCAAACAAACCTCCTGTGAGACAGCCTCAGCCCCGGTCCGGAGAGAGGCAGATCCCCAGAGTGAACGCCACAATTAGCTAAGAGATCAAGCTCTGGAGTTGGACCGTTGTGGAACTGAGTTCCAACCCCAGAGACTGTATAACCTCTGACAAGCGGCAACACCTCCTCTGCCTTGAATTCCTCATGGATTAAGTGGGAATAATGTAGCATCCATCTCATAAACTGGCTGTGAACATCCAATGAGAGAATCACGAAAAGTACCTGGCACCAGCAGATGGCAGCTGTTTTTGTCTATGATCCACAAGGCAGAGCATTTCTGAGCTCTCTCTGGTTGAGATGGAGATGCCCTTACATCATCCTCGGTGGCTGTGCTTAATCATTCATGTCATTTAACCGCTGAGCACCCACAGCTTCCCTCCATGCCAAATGCCTATGAAACACAGGGAGAGTAAGGGGACAAACCTATTCCCTGTGGAGCTTTGGGATCCTGAGCTTTGTTGGACTATCTAGATCCTCAGTAACCAAGAACACTAAAAAGCATATTTGTGATCTAAGATTAATGCAAACTCCTCCTGCTCCCTCAAATACTCTCATAGCCATACAAGACTTCCAGGTAGTAACACACAGGTGCAGTCCAGGGGGTCAAGGCTGGCGTTGGGAAGGTTGCAGGGCTTTTCCAGCTCTTACAGCCTCTACATCACAACAGTGAAGCCTTAGCCAGTGTAGAAGCTCCTTGAAGGGCTTGATGACTTCCGGAGGGAGAAAGATGGGGTTATAATCTGAAAGAGGCTGCCTCACTATGTGGCTTCCAAGGCCCACCTGACAGTTCTATTCCTCTCTGAAAACCATGAGCCTTGCTGCTGTCTCTCCATGCAGTACCCTTCTAAAGACCATCAGAGCTCGCATTCACATACGCCCAGCTGCAATACTTCCACACTTATTTCAAGATGGTTATGATCAGCTAATTAAGGAGATAAGTCAATCCTGAAACGGGATGATAGTCATTATAAGGATTTTATGAACATATGCTTCTTGCCCTCTGTTTCCCTTAGAGTTTCCCTCTACAGAGTTGAGTTGTTTTGCTCTTTTCTGAAACTTTTTTTTTCACTTGTTAAAAATCTTAACATCATGCTTATAAAATGCTGTAGGAAACAAGAATTAGAAAATTCTTTTTTTAATTTTTCTTGTGGATCTGTTGTGGATTGAAACCAAACCCTCTTGCATACTATAGACACGCACTGTACCACTGGGCCATACTCCCAGCCCAAGAATTAGAAAATTCTTGAGTTCAACTTTCACCACTGTCCTCTTTTAAGGGATAATGTTTTGTTAATTTATGATTCCATGTCAATAGGTGCCAACATGATGATCCTGTGAGAAAATGCCCAAAACAAAGTACACAGACACTTGAGGAATGAGTCATTGTCCTTTAGCTCTTCCATAAATGGCCTTAACCTAAGCTCAGCTCTAAAACCAACAATGACTTAGTTGCTAGAAAGGCATTTGCACTTAGCAGTGACTGTATGAATTATCTCTCAGTTGCTATTGGCAGTTCTCTAATCTAGAGCACGGAAGCTGGAGTTTCAAGGGGACTGGGAGGGGAAGCTCAAGCTTTCTCCTACACACAAACCCCCTACACTGTCCGCAAGGTCTCGGCCTCGGTGCCATACCAGTGCTGGCCATGGCAAGTAGAGCGAGAGCCAAAAATGCAATGTGCACATATAACTTTAAATGTTTCAGCAGTCACATTAAAGTCATAAAAATTAAACTCTTGAAATTAATGTTAGTACTGTGTTTTACTTAACTTAGCACTCTGAAACTATTATTATTTTAGCATGTAATTATAAAAATCATGAACAAGAAATTGTATGTTCCTTTGTTTCATACCAAATATTTGAAAACTTCAGAGTATTTTACAACTGAAGGATGTCTCAGTTTGGACTTCACATGCTTCAGGAGCTCGCTAGCCATCTGCGGTTGGCGGCTACTCTGGGAAGCCCGGTTCTGTATAATCACAGAGGTCTAATTCACCTGAATGCCTCTGAAGTTTCTCTTTAAAAAAAAAATGTATTTTTAAACACTTCTAGATGCCTGGAAGTTCTTCCTTGTGTGGCACTGAAGTCATCGTATTTTCTGTTTCTAGCCTTGGTCTTTGTCGCTCCCTCGGTCTCACATTCAGGGTCACCTTCACATGGTTTTCAGTAATGGCAACTCACTGTGGAAGAACTTGGGCTGCTAGCAGGTGTCCCCTTCCTAAACCACGCTTCTCCACCCTTTGCCTTTGAAACTGAATTGTTTAGATCAGCTGTGGACTTTTCCCTCTAGAGCTACGACATTTTGCCTAGCTGTTCAGGCCAATGTCCAGGGAATGAAAATCGCTGTCAGAATGGAATCCTCTCAGCCAAAGGACTGGGCATCCTTCTCAGTTTCTCGCTCTGGATCTGTGTGATCAGCACATAGCTGGTCGATAGTACTCTGTGGCGCAGATGTTGGCTCCGACAGGGCCTGAGGCAGAGGGAGGCCCAGCCCTGGCTTGCTGTGAGTCTTCCTCTCAGCCAAGAGCCTGTGGCGAGTCAATGTGGGGCACAGGCACTGAACCAGGCACCTAGTCTCAGCCAAGTGTTCATTCAGCCCTGTGTTAGTTACTTTTCTCTCACTGCTGAGACAAAATACCCAACACCCAAAGTTAAAAGGGAAGGGGCTTACTTGGCCTACGGTTTGTAGAGATTTCAATCTAAAACTGGCCGGCTCCAAGGCAGGGATGGCAAACAGGTATGGCAGAGGAGAAACAACATGGCGCCCACACTCTAGCAAAGCTAAGGAGGGCCTCACCAGGGTCTCCCTCCCCCTTTTGTCTTATTCAGACTCCTTAGGGCAGGAAGCACTCACACTCTCAATCCCAGTGCCTTCAGGCCTCGCCCTACCCCAAGTCAGTCGCACACTCTCCATTCAACCACCTCTGGGAAAGCACGAGGGAGGCGTTGCGGGGACATCCAAACACAAGCCGTGACAAGCCCCGGCTCTTCTTCCACACACGGCAAATCGTGACCCACCTTGCAGACCCTCAGAGTTCTCAGCTATCAGAACAGGAAACACATTAATATTTTGTGCTTAGTTCAGTGAAGCCATCACGGGCTTGGTCCAGAACCACATTTTTCTTTCTCAAATTTTTGTCGCCTCTCATACTCTTCATAGTTCCTCAAAACGATAGACTTGGGTTCACATTTCTCATCTTTGGGCTTCCTATCCCAGGGACATTACATACAGTCTTATTTCTGCATTAACTCTTTTCTATTAATATTTATTCTATTCCATGGATCTGAAATTACTTCCAAACATTTTGGCATGGATTTTATAACAACTAATTGGTAAATAAATTGTGGAACTAAATGGCTAATTTATAGAAAGAGGCAACAGGTTCCGGGGTCGGGGGAGAGGGACAGAGAGAGAGATTTTGTCCTGTCAGTACACATTTCTGTTTGGTTGGTTTTTGGTCCTGGGGATCGAACTCAGGACCTTGTGCTTGCAAGGCAGGCACAGTGCCCCTGAGCTAAATCTCCAGCTGTAGTGCACATTTCTGAAGTCAGATCTTATAATACAAATGATAAAGAGACATTTGCTCCTGAGACAGAGGTAGAGAGAATTTTTTGGCCATAGAATGCATGATTTCTGAGGGATCCCCAGTATCATTTTTTTTCTTTTAATCATGTTGTCTCTACTGATTCACTTTTTTCTTCTGCTGCACTGCTTGATCTATTTTCTTCTTAATATTCCAGCTCACTGCTTCTCTTTAAATTAAGGGGGCAGGTGTTGTTTTCTTTTCTGGTAAAATGGCCAGCAGATCTGAAGCTCCTTTCCTAGAAGCAGAGGAGAACAAGTAGAGAGGCCAGTGAAAGAGTGGACATTTCTCTAGCTGCTTCTCAAGGTGGGCCTCCTGTGGGATGTGAAGAGGGTCACGTGTGAGCGCCCCACTGACGATGTGTGTTTTAATTTTCTCTTTCTGGATGTGTTGCATCCTGGATTTATGAACTCCTGGACATCAGGGTCTATGTCTGATCAATCTTTGTATGCTTAGGCCCTCATGCTGAATAGGCACTCTGTAGAGACTGCGTCATAGGGGTACACGGATGAATGAATCAGTCACACACCACTAGAGCTGCACCGCTCCCCACAGGAAGCACTAGCGGCATGGCTGGTCACCTACCGCTCTGTTGGGTCTTTCTTACGGCAGCAAGCTTTTCTTTCGTGTCAATCTACCTCTCGCCCTCTGAACTGCCATCTTCCCACAGAAAACATCTCTTTCCCGTGTGCTGCTTCTGAGTATTCAACTCAAAGCCTCAGCCTCGACACAGCCAGCAGTTCTGTTTTCAGCAGGAAGTCCTGAGCTTATTCCTGTGCTTGTTCAGCCTTCTCATTCCAGCGGTGTCCCAGTGGCCAGCTTCTGGCATGCCAGCCACACAGGTCATTCCGGGAGAAGTCCAAATTACATCTAGACACATTTGAACTCATCTGAATATTGTACTTTCTCAGGCTTCCAGGGAGCCAGTGTTTAGCACGGGGTGAGTAGAGTTACGGAGAGATCAAGGACTTCCTTAATTCCAGGTCACATCCGTCGCAATGGCCTCATTTGGGCTTCATCGTCCTCTTGCTCCTCACCACTTCTCCAGATCTTAGAACTGATTTCCTGTTGTGTTGCTCTGTTTCCTAGGGCAAACTCTTGTGCCTTGTACTCCCCTGCACCCATTGCCAGATGTACAGTATGCAGCACCCAGTCTGACACTCGTATTTGGCATGGGGCTGGTTTGTGAATCACATGATGCCAGAGAGGAATTTGAAATCTCAGGCCCAACACAAAGAGAGATGACGCCAGTACTTCGAAATGTCTTCAAACACAAAATATGACAACTCACTGACCCTTCAACCCTGACCCTTCTGTCTTCCTTGGATTTTTTTCAAGATTTTTAGAAGTTGTGTCATCTTTGTTGGTGAGCTGTGAAGTTAGGATAAAGGTATGTCAGTAGTGTGAATCTACACTTGAAATACTGCAGGAGCAGAAGACCATGATTATACCGGCTTTGATCACACTGATTTCATCAATTAAAATTTCCATGGAGAAGAGTGCTGTAGAATCATGTAAACCCCATGAATTACCTAATAATGATAGAAATATTCAAAGCATTAGTGATTAATGAACAGATGTGAAGAGGCAATGCAAGCTTATGGGAAACCATTTCGAATGGTGATGTCAGTTAGGAAAAATTTGCAGACATAATTACAAAAAAATTATCAGAGACTTCCTTGTCAAGTATTTTGTATGTTTATAAAGCTGTTGGTGACTCATTTTAGAAGTCTGGGAGACTTATTTGATTTGGAATCAGGATTTTATTATAGCTTAGCTGTTATGTAATAGTTTACCCAGACTGATGGGGAGATATTCTTCCATGCACACATAACTTGTGTGTGTGCAGTGAGATTTCCGTGTAATTATTTCAGCAATTCAAATCTGAATGCTTTCCCATATTTTCATGCCTGGAGTATATTCTTAGTTTGTGAAATAGAATGTAAAAAAGGCTGTGAGATAATTACTTTAGTAGATCACCGTGAATCAAATAGTTCAGTGCATTGGAGTAAAGTTGCATTGGGTTATGCAGTAGGTGATGTCACCCTGAATGAGATGAGAGTTTTTGTCCTGCGTATGTGTGCTAATAACAATCAGACACAGTCCTCCAACTTCACTGCAGTCAGTACCATAATTAGTCAGGTTTTACCCGCATACCCCAAATTCCAGTACTTAAGTGTGAAGTCATCTGGGAATCCAGTTCTTTTGTTGGCTGGGAAACTATTGTTTGATCAACACCTCTAGTTGCTAACTAGAAGCATTTCATTTGGAGTTTCCAAAACACTAATAGCAACCACAAAGACGTGTGTCTGTTCCTTGCCTCAGATTTTAATGATGTTGTTGTCTCCAGAATAACTCCAAAAGAAACATAGCCTGAAAAAATGTGGTGTTCTCCCAGAAAGATTGGCTGTTATCTTTGCCCTGAAAGGGATAGTGTGGAGAAATAATTAAAGCAAGATAAGCAGGACAGGCTCTTGTTTTTCCTTTCTGGCTCATCAACTGTTTAGCTGCTACCGTACAATTGATAGTTTGTTGTTTCTTTGCTTTTTTCCTTCTATAAAAGTCGCCTTATTAACTCAAGAAAGCAAAATTTAACCATAAGGCTACATAATTGGCCTGAATATTTGCCTCCATAGGCTTACACACAGATGTGGGGATCTCATTTAAACAGTCTTAAATGGATTTATTTTATCACTCGGTATCCCGTTTGGTAATCCTTTGTGTAATATATACTAACATGGAAATGAGCAAGGGGGATAGGATAGGATAATGGAAAGCAGACTTTGAAACAGCAGAGAAAAAGAGATGGATTTGCTCCTTTGACTAAATGGAAGTTAATAAAATATTTTGAATGGCAGTTATATAATTCATCAACATCACCAACAGAAGTGCCTGTTTTGTAATGTTGAATAATGAAGTACAAAGGCGCCACTTCCTTTTGGCTGGTTTTTAGTTTACAATAAAAGATGCTTCTATTTTAATTCTTGAAGTACACAGTGTCATGCAAGATGATCCCTAGAGGAAGGAATTCAGCTTCCTTCTGGCATCTTTTGGAAATTCTCTAAAGCCAGGATGCTGCTCTGCTACTTCCCGGTGAACATCCATGTGAGGCTGAGCATAAACAAGTGTCCTGGGGTCCCTAGAGAGGTCCTGTAGATGGTCAGAGATCAGACCCAGGCTATCCCTCGGGGGATGGGCCGCTGAGGTTGGCAGTGGCATCAGCACCTGTTTTAGGAGGTATTAGAGTGCCAGGAGTATGGTCGAGAACACAAGGGGGTCTCTCTGTCTGTCCTGCAGCCCGCTGCCAGGTCCCAGTGTGGGAGTATGTGTGTGTGTGATGCAGCTCCGGATCCTTGTGGCTTTAGCGGTCTATTTACACAGTGACCCCCCCCCCAACACCGGTGGAATTCACCAGTTCTCATTTCCACTTGATTGTTTGTTTAGAGGGCGCTCCAGGCAAAGAATTACCCTAAAAATAGCATCTAGCCTTTACTGAGTTCTTGCTGCTTGGAAAGCGTTTTACTGAATGGCCAAGTGAGCTCCTGCACCGAGGCCCTTAAAGAGCCTTATAAAGTTTGCAGATGCTCCTCAGCTTATGATGCGGTTACGTTCTGTTGAACCTAAGTGAAAATACCAAATCCATTTGGGGCTCCTAATCTACCAAACATTACAGTTTATCTAGCCTACTTAAATGTGCTCTGAACACTTTACATGGCACGGAGTTGGGCAAAATTGTTGAACACAAAGTCTATTTCATAAAGCGTTGTGTAGTGTCTCCTGTAGATTTATTGAATGCGATACATTGTGGAGCACTAGTTGTTTGCTCTTGTGAATGAATGGCTGATCCAAGGTTGTAGCCTGCTGTTGACCTTGGAAAACATCAAAATGCAAAGTTCAGAGCAATTTCTATTTTATATCTTAGTTACTCTTCTCCTTGCTGAGACAAATACCCAACACCCACAAGTTAAAAGAGGAAAGGTTTACTTCAGCTCACAGTTTGTAGACGTTTCAATCCATAGTCAGCTGGCTCCAAAGCAGGGTGGCACGGCAGAGGGGCATCCGAGAAAAAACAGCTCATGGTGTGGCAGGCAGAAGGCAGAAAGCAGTAGCATCAGCAGCAAGCCAACCTTTCCCCCTTTCTCTTTATATTCCATCCAGGCTACATGCCTATTGATTGGTGCCACCCACACCCAGAGTGGGGTTTCCATTATCAACACCCAGAGCTGTGCTAATTCCATCCAGAGGACTAATTTAGTACCATATATCGTTAACCTCAGTATCACACATCCTAGCTCAGCTAACTCCAAAGAGCCCCACCACTGAGTGCATGAGGCTTTGGGAGGACATCTAGAAACAAACCATAACAATGGGTGTTACTTTCACACCATGATGTTGATGAAAAGCCATGCATCTCTCCATTATAAGTCAGAGACTGTGTATTTTCACTCTCATTTTAAAGATGGGGAAACTGACTCTTGAGAGTGACTTCTCTTAGGTCAGAGGCAAGACAGTGGCAGAAGGGGCCTGAGGCCCACTCCACCTGACTCCAGGCCAATGTGCTTCCATTTCACAGCCCATGTGCTGCCTATGTGCCCTCACATCTGGAAAACCATGTCTGAGCAGACTGATGACATGGCCAAAATGAGGAAGGGAGTTGAACTGTCTATGGCATCTTCCAAACAGGCATCTTCCACATAACACTGCCGAATTTCTGCTTTTTATTCCCACTGCTGATACCACAGCTCAAGTCACTATTACTTAGAACCTGAGCATCTTTGGAAATTGTTATTTCTTGCTAATTATAATGATGATATTATATTTTTAAAAGTTTATGGAAAATTAGGAAAAGTTGACATCAGAAGAAACAACACCTAAAATCTCTCTAATTAGGAACAGCTCTGTGGTTTAGCTATTTTTATTCCTGTTTTAATGTTATATACATATATGTGAACCTATATATTTGACTCAGTATTTTTAAATTTTAACTTTATTAAATAGACATTTTCTCATATTATTACAAACGTATTAAATGTATTTTGATGATTGTAGGATATTCCATCTTACCATTCTCATCAGCCTTTATGGTGATTTTTAAAATTTTCTATTTATTATTATACAGTTACATTCATTATTGGGATCTTATACCTTTGCATGACAGGTCTTGGTTCTCATTTTTTCCCTTTGTCCCTGCTCTCCCTTCACCCCCTCCTCCCTTCCCCGTTTACAAACACTTTATTTCCATTCCTCATATTTTTTTATTTTCTCTTATTACCTTTCCCCTACCCTTCCCACTTTCCCTAGACCTTTAGTCCTTTTCTTCCTATTTCACATAGCATCTTCATTCCTAAAGATTTCTCTGGGAAAATCCTCTTATGTTTTCTTTTCTGTCTTTTCCTACATATGATTGTAATAGCAGCTGACAAACAATTTTCCTAAACTCCATGCTTTGCCCTGATGCAAATCTATAACATCATCAAATCAATTTAAATTCTTCAGCCTGATACCCAATATACTTTTTTGCTTTGATTCAGTTTTCTTTCAGGTGTCATCTTGACCTCTCCCATCCCTGAGCTCCAGTCACATGCACAGCTTGGGAAAGCCACACATGCCTGCAGTTCTGAGGAACTCTTGGTGAACCCCAAACTCCTACCCAATGACCAGTCTTCATTCATGCCTCTCCCTCTTCCTCATCAGACCAACTCACTGTGCTTCCTCCCTCCCCAGAACACTGACTCTGTTAGGCGTTTATTTGTCCCACTGCCTACAGTAGAAAGCATCTAGGCTGTTGGGTTAAAAGTGTTGTGAAAGGAATGAACAAATGGTGCTCATCTTATATGTATGAGATGTGATCCAAGTATGCAAAAATGTTTAAATTTTTATATTACAGTAAAAGACACATTACCATTAATTCCCTATCAAAATACTCCTCATGCTTTGAACACACTTTTCCCACTGTTCTTGCCACTTTTGGAAGCTGTTCTGGAGTCCTCTTTTTTGAGAATCTTTAGGTCCGGTGTCCTGTCTGCTTTGATGTCCTGAACTATTGCAAAACCTTTACTTTAAAGGTGATTTTGACTTTGAGGAAGAGCCAGAAGTTGCACGGTACCAGATGTGGTGAGTGGACTGGGACACACTGTTATATTTCTATTTGACAGAAATTGACATAAGTATTTTCAATAGATTTAGTACATCAAGGGAAGCAGCCACAAAAGGTATTCACAAAGGGGAACTTCCAGAATTGCTTCAGATTTTTACAAGACATTTTCTGACCAGATTTCTGCTCTGGTTGAATCTGGCTAGGGAAAACTGGGTCTGACGCTCAGCGAAGTCGGCTCCTATGCATTTAGTTGGGACTGTTTCAAACAGCTCTTAATTTTTTACCAATTGCATGAAGGTGGATCTCTGCACCTGAAAGAAGGTGTTTGATTCTTCAGTGCATTTCCGGCCCAGATTCCCACCATGAAGGCACAGTTTGCTCAAAGTACACTTCTAGGTCCCAGAGATTCCCTCTAGCTGAGAAGGACCATTTCTTCAGTATTAAATAATTAGTTACTGGAATTAGAAAGAATCAAAACTACTGATTCTAGGGGTTGTATTTTATATGAAGAAAACTGAATATTAAAGAAGGCTGCAGTTCCTGAAGGGCCCTGTAGCAGTCAGAAGCAGGAATAGAAGTCTTTTGAGGATGACAAGCTGTTATGGTCATGTTGGGGCGAAGGCCAAAGGTCAGGAAGGGTCCCTGGTCTTCTCTTGCAAAGGTTATATGACAAGGCTACAGCTCTTGGCCAGCTTATTTCTCAGAAGTATGGGAGCGATTTCTGAAGGGAAGCAAGCAGGATGCAGACCCTGACTTGACCTGGATGACTCAGAGATGAGTGTCCGAGGCGTTAGGAGGGTGGTGGTAGAAAAGTGCGCTGTCATTACAATAGTCCCAAGCTTCGTCACAGCCACAGCCTCCCGTCAGTGCTCGCAGATGCCTGACACCTTCTTTCATCTGAGGGCTCCTGTGTTTATGCCCATGTCCAGTTACATTCATGGAGACATATTGAATAATCAGTGGTCCCATGCAGAGTGGTAGCTAAGCGAATTCAGGTCTGTGTGTGTGGAGAATAACTAAAGCCTAAACTCTTATGTACAAATGTACTTCTGAGACAGGGCTGTAAATATTTTAGGTATCATCATGACTTTGTTAACTGAATCTGACTAGAACAGTTGAACTTCAATTACTTAGATATGAGAAACAAGGCAGGAGGAATAAGATATACTCAAGAAATGACACCAGCCATATGTGAAAGATCGTACTTGATCTTCCCAAGTCAGACCTCATAGATGTGTGTTTGAGTATCCATCCATCCATCCACTTATCCATCCCTCCACCCATCTATTCATCCTTATGTCCATCCATCCATCCATCCATCCACCCAACACCAACATCAGTGCTATTTGATAGGACAGGATGGAAAACTGACAAGGTGATTATCCTTAAGGAGCTCAGGAGTCTACTAAAAAAATAACGCATCCCCCTCTTTGCTCTAAATCTGTGTGCTCTATAGAATAAAATAAAATGAGAAGATGGTGAATGGAAAACATTTTAAGAAAACTGGCATTATTCTTTATGTGTTCTTAATGGGAAAAAGTTTGAAGTTTCTACCCACTTCACTTGTGACTTATGACTCCAGACTGGGGAATTTGAAAGTGATTCTGGAATTTCCTCCAAAGAAGATACCTTTCCTCTCAGGCCTCTTTATGTCTCAGGAATGTAGTGCATGGTGGGTGCCCCTGCAGTAGGTCTAATGTTATAAACTGCAGGAATCCTCACGGTGTTGGGCACATCCAGGACTCACCATCAGTCCTTACATGAGCAAAGCCAGTTTTCCCTGAGCCTGCCTACTTCAGATCAATTGAGCAAACCCATGAACACAATAGTGTGGGTATGAGAAACCATTCTACTCAGTGACCTCAGAGTTTCAAATACACTCATAGGAAACAACTTGAAAATATGCCCAATTGTCTATAGACTCTTACATGTATGTGTTCTAGCTAAAATCAGCCTCAAATTAGAAGATTGGTAACCCACGCGTGGTATTCTAAAAGTAAAAACTCTTAGGAAGTTTGGAAAGTATCAAATAATGATTGTGTATAAAATTAAGATTATATGGTCAAGAATTCTGGGCAGAGATGATAATCAAAATATTTCTTGGAGTGGCATCAAGCAGTCAGACAGATGTTGACCATGTCTGCTTGCTTCTATGTTAAACTCATTGACCTGTCACCTAAATTTCACCTGTATACCTGGTACAGGTGGAGATAACTTATCCATAAAGCCTGAATTATACTCTGGCCTCTTACACAGGTGAATATCAACTTCATACAGAAGAGAGTATTTATTTGTTTTATGTTATCATTTTTCTTCTCTATTAGATTATTTTTAATATATAAGCATATTGTGCTGTATTTTCTTACTTATGAAACAAAACCCACCCCCTTAAAATAAAAGCCTTTACACAAAATTACCCTTTCATTTCTTCTTATAGCAAAGCTCCTAGAATGAGTTTTGTCCACGCTCTTTGTATTCCTTTCCTCTTTGTTCACTTGCTTCAGACTCCTGGCTTTCTTCTTTCCTCGGAAAGTCCTCCTGTCAAGGTCACCAAGGACACAGTCCTGGCTACAGCCAATGGGCTCCCTGAGATCTCCTCCAGAGAAGGTGGCGGCATGGCACATTGGAGTCACTGCACTTGTGGAAATCTTTCAGACCTGGCTGGCTTCACTGCTCATTTTGGAAGCTGAGGTGCCCTTGGAACTCTGCCCTCCGCCAGCTCTTCATCTCCAGAAGCCCCTCTGACTCCTGCTCTGACCTCCCCATGGTGGCCTTCCTGGGCCACCCTGCACAGTAGCAACTGCTGCCCATCCCTGTTTCCTTGTCCTTCCCAGTCTCCTGTACACCCTCATCACCTGAGCCCCACGAGCTGTCCAGCCTGTCCCCAGCATTTGTTCATCGCCTGTGTCTCCCACTAGGACACAGCTCCAGGAGGACACAAACCACCTGTCTTACAGATGGTATTCAAGGCTTCACCATAATGTCTGGCAGAGAAGATGGGCTCCATATATAGGTGTCCAGTGCATAAATGAGTGTTAACTTGTGGGGGCTCAAAATACCAATAAGTGGGGTGCTTTTCATGCTCTGAAAATAGATTTTTAAAATAACCTTCTTTTCATTTGCAATGGAAGCTTTTCCAGGGGTGGGTCAGACTTTTGATTGGTCAAATTCAGCCACCTCTTTCTCCTTCTTCTCCTTCTCCTTCTGCCCCTCCTCCCTTTCCTTCTCTTTCTCTTCCTTCTTCCTCTTCTCCTCCTTTTTCTTCATCCCCTCCTTCTCCTTCTCCTTTTCCTCCTCCTTCTTCTTCAGATAGTTGCTGCATTCACATCACAATTTGCACTGTGAAAGAAATGAGAGCTAGTATGGAACCTGTCAAGATGAACCTACTTCCTCGCCAAGACTTGGTGAGAAAAGTGTGCTGGCCCTCGGTTTATTCTGTGCACCAGGGACGCAATATAACATGGCAGGTGAGGAGATCTCAAGCCAGATGTGCTGAGTTCACCTGCGAGTCCATCGCAGCTGTGGCTTGGGGAAGTTACCTGTCCTCTCTCAGCCTCAGTTTTTTCAAATGAACGTGGACACTACATGGGCACCAGCCACACAGGGTATTTGTAAAGATAAACTGAGCCAATCTGTGCAAAGTAGTTAAGATTTCCCAAGACATACTCACATTATTGCATAGTGCAAAAGTGATGGGAGCTGCTGTGAACTTGAACACAGCATGGAGCTGCACGTATACTTTGTCCCTACAGATGACTCAGCAGCTGTGCTCCTGCACTGGTGCCTTCTGCTAGATCATGGGTGAGCTGGTCAGGAAGATATACTTTCATCCTGTTGCAGATGGAAACATTTACATGCAGACTGTGCTTTACTCATCTTTTCAGGATACATACAAAAAAGTAAACGGTGTGCGTCAATTACTCTCTGTTTTGATGGAATTCTGGGGAAACTCAGTTAAGGACAGTCACCCAGATATGTTGGCAGGCTGTCTCTGTGATGCTTTGTCTGATGCTCCCCTTTCCGTGTGACCTGGCACATCAGGTGGAGGGCATCCGACACCCCCCACTTACAAGGACTCCCATGCTTCACTTAGCAAATACGGAGCCAGCCAGGTGCCATCAACAGATGAACAGATAAAGGAAATGTGGTGTATAACCACAGCAGAGTATTATTCAGCCATTAAAAGGATGAATTTACACCATTTACAGGAATATGACTAGAACCGGAGAACACCCAGTTAAGCAAAATAAGCCAGATCACAAAGACGAGTATCATGATTTATCGCATTTCTCCTAATATTAAAGAAGGCAAAACACTTCTTTAAAATCATGTCAAAAACACCCTGTCTTCCCAAGCAAGCATTCTGTTTGATCGGCGGTTCACTGGGCAGTCACTCAGCACTCTCAGTGTGGGCTGCACAGACCCACAGGACACTGCCCTGCCAACACCTCCAGGGCCTGGTGATCTCCTGCCCATTGTTTCAGCTCCCGTCTTCTGCACCTGTCCACCCCCAGGAGTCCCAGCTCCTCAGTGGTTCTCTTCACTTCGCCCTGTAGCTTGTACTCAGCTTTTAGATATTAACTCAGAATCGTTGCTTGGAGTGAGCATTCTTAGCCCAACCAGGGTCAGCGTGGGCCTCCCCTCCCTTCACAGTCCCCTGTGCCTTGTGATATCACTTTTATGATCATATGCAACACTGAAAAATGTAATTTTTCTGATGTATACACCGTATTCTGGCATATCCATCCCTATCATTACCCTGTCTTGTACTCCTCTCCTCTCCTTATTTCCTCCCTTTCATCTGTAATAATCTCACTTCTACTTTCATATCGTCTTTCTTTTATTTTATATTCTACATATTACAAAAATGATAAAACATGTGATTCTCATCTTTTTGAGTGGGCTTATTTTTCTTAACTTGGTGATCTCTGGTCCTATTCATATTCCTGCAAATGGCATAATTTCATTCCTTTTATAGACACATGATACTCTCCTGTGTGTATAAAGCACATTTCTTTATCCATTCATCTATCACTCAACACCTAGGCTGGTTCTGCGTTTGGCTATTGTGATTTCTGCTGCAATAAATGTGGGATGTAGGCATATACTGCATTTTATATAGTTATCTGGGTAGTGTCCAAGTCTTCTACTGGGATGCCATTTGATCCCCAGGATCTAGGGTAAAATTAACGCATAGGTTTTGAATGACTTAGTGGTAGAATAACTGACAAAAAGAAAAAAAGGTGAAAGAATGATAAAATGCCTGGTTGGGTAGTGTGCAATGTCTTCCAGGAGGTTGTACTGTGTCTCTTCTATGTGCCAGCACTGAGCCAGGCACTGGGAATGGAGCGAGGGACAAGGCCATGGGATGCAAGTTGCTCTTCCCCATGGACAGAGTTTCTCCATGATCTTGGCCTGGTTTTCCAGGAGAGAAAGTGTTCATATTTGTCTAGGACCCATCCCCTATCATGGTACCCCAATATGGCCATTAGCAACACAGCACTGAATTTTCAGAACTGAGATTTTATATCATGTGATGCCAAGGTTAGTGTAGCAAATTATTCCTTCTTATGTAAGAATAAAATTTTATAATTCATTCATTCTTTTCTTCTGTCTACCTTGAAAATAAATCAAACATTAAGAGCTAGCAATCCTGCCACCTTTCCCCCATTATTCACACTTTACTAATTCTTTCCTTTCTTGTACTTTTGAGTTTTATTGAATTAATGCTTTCTGTTGTTTATGTATATGATATTCTTACTTTTCATCTCTCAAGGTACTATTTTGTTAAATTCAGTCTCACTAAGAGCTGTGAACTTTCAGCAGTTAATTCAGTTCCCATTTCTGTTTCTTTGTGTTATTACATTGCCGATTCTTAGAGATGGAGGATGGAAACTTCAGGGAATCTGGACCCACTGCTATTGCTTTGAGTGTACGGTTCCAAGGAAGTCAATGTATGATAACTAAGTCTCATACGGTCCAGAATTACACAATTCCAAGAGACTCGGGGACACTTTTCCAATCTCTGTATTTCGCAGATGAGAAAACTGAGACCTGCTGAGGTTAGGTGAAATGTCTTCTGAGATTGGGACAACCTGGCCCAGGACTTGGGTTCCTGTCCCACAGGTTCTTCTCGCTCTATCCTGTGCCATGTACTACTTTGTGCCAAAAGGTCATTTTAGAGAAAGGCGATAGCATTTCAGGGGCTCCTTAGTGGCATTTCAGACCCATTTCTCCGTGGGAACTAGATGTTGGTGAAGCTGTAGGTTGCCTGGAATACTGTGATGGATGGGTGTCAGTTTCTGCTCACATTTCTCTGCCCTGCTCACTGACTCAGCAGCCATCATATTCTCCAAGCCAAGATGATTTGAGTTCTCTGAGTCGTCTTCCCAGGTTATTGTCCTCAGCACATCCGAAGCACTGGATCCTTAATGCTTTACCCCCAAGCACGCCCAGTAGCAAATTTGAGGTTTCACTGGTGCCTTTCCAACTTCCTGGCCCACAGCGAAGGGAAGTCTTTCTGCAAGGTGAGCAGGGAGCCCAGCACCTGTGTGGTCCCACTGCTCTCTCCAGCATGGCAGGTGGCGGGGGCTGGGGTGGTGGGGATGGGCAATTATCTGCAGACCAGAGCTGCTCTGTGCTCGCTGCCAGACCAAGAGCCCTGATTAGACTAACGCTCAGCGGGTCTCTGCTTTCTTTCCTCCTTTGCCACCTATGCACACGTGGGGTCAGAGGTGTTTTCCAAGGGCTGAGCACTCTTCATTGTTGTCTTAACGTGTGTGAACCACCACCTCAGGAAGCAGAACTCAGGAAGGCTATTGCACCTTGATGAATGTAACAAAGGGGAACACATTTATATTTGGGATGAAATAGTAACAAAGTGGGATCAGTAATGCAAAGGGGATGATTTGGAGCACAGGGAAACCACATGGTAGGATTTTATTTATATTTGGGATGAAATAGTAACAAAGTGGGATCAGTAATGCAAAGGGGATGATTTGGAGCACAGGGAAACCACATTAGGTAGGATTTGCAAGAGGGAGGTTTGGGGTTCTGATTCTTCTAGTTTCTTACATTTTGCTCACTGTGTAAGTGAGACAGCTGCCCCCCTCTTCCTGTTGTGCTATCTCACTTGCTCGTGAAGTGCTGAATGGAGGGTCAACCTCGAGTCCCATGTGAGACGAGGACACAGGTCCTGAGCAGCGCACTGGCCGACTGAGGGGCACAGTTGGCCTGGCCTTGGAGAGATTGGGATTTCATCTGAAATCCCAGTGACATGCCCAGTAAGGAAACTGTGTCCTCCTGGGAGTCACAGTCTTGACAAAGAAGTGTGAACAGCTTGGGTGTGGTGACATAGGCCCTAAAATCCCAGCACACTGGGAGGCAGAGGCAGGAAGATCTCAAGTTCAAGCCCAGCCTGGTCAACTTACCTACTTAGATAGAACTTGTCTCAAAATAAAAATAAAAATAATAATAAACAAATGAATGTGTAAAGGGCTGGGATGCAGCTCAGTTCAAAGGTCCATCTCTAATACTGAAGAAAATGTGAATTGATTAGTGAAAATTGGACAGACACTACAAGAATTACTAGCTATGTAAGGAACTTCAAAGATAGGCAACATGGTTTATGGATTCTTTATAGGCATTAAACACAAATCAAGAAAACTTAAAGTTTGATGAAATAAAAATAAACCAGATGATACCTTTATCATCCAGAATGGCCAAGCTGTAATCCTGGCTGAAAGATACAGCTATATTAAGGCAGAATGCTATATTCTATCTGTAATTTTTGGGTTTTTTTTGCTCTCTTTCCCTAATTTTTTGAAAGACAACATTCCTCTTTAGCACACAATTTGACAGGACCTATTTAGAACAAGAGGGCATGGAACAAAGGATGTTTGAAGATTTGGCAAGACCACAGAGCTTTAAAAGTGTTTTCCCCCTCACGCTGCCCTTCATCCATCCCATCCTTATTAAAAAAAATAAAGGAAGGAAGGAAGAAGCAGAGGGGGAGGAGAAAAGAGATGAACTTGTCCCACCCTTTGGAGGATGGTGGCTTGTGGCAGGTGGATGAGTCAGCAGGGTCCAGGGCAGGGCGGACCCGGGTCGGAGGCACCCAGACACAGGGACTTCATAGCCCGGTTGGGGCTCTTGGGTCTGCACTCTTGGTGAGCGGCTGGGACGGCAGAGGGGTCACAACTCCACCCTCTGGAATCAGCAGGTGGTGCAGTCCAGGACCTTTCCAGGGTGAAAGCCTAAAGAGGCGAGGAAACACTGATATGTGTGTCTTCAGCAGAGCATTGTTTCATGGAGCACTGATCTTTTGGGGAAAAATACAGATTTGTACATATATGTGCTTATAGTGTGTGTGTGTGTGTGTGTGTGTGTGTGTGCGTGTGCGTGTGTGTAAATCTCTTTGGTAACATATGCAGATATGAACTTGATGTAAATAACTTTTGGTCAAAAAATTCCATATGCCAAAAAATGTATACATATTTCAGGAAAAGAAAAACTTTTATAAGAACTTTAATACTGAATTTTTGGGACACCCTGAGATTAACACAAGTTACCTGTGGCCTCTACAGTGACAGAGGTGCTCAGAGTGGTGGCCGTGAGCTCCCAGACGTTTATTACTAGGACAAACTGCTGCTGAGTGACCTCGGTCACTGAGGCTGCTGCACCCGCATCTACAGCTTCCACGCTAAGGGCAGGCAGAGTAGTGGGTTTTCTCTCGGGTCCCTGGTACAGGGCGGCACCATCTGCAGACAAATATCGTGCCAGTTTTCTTCTCCTGGAGTGTGCATACATTTTTTAGGCAGATTCTGTATTTACAATTAGGTCATAGTTTTTTTGTTGTTGTTACTATAAAAAACAATTTTTGTCTTCACAAAATGATTCCGCTTAAGGTTATGAATGAACCAGTAAGCTTCCACAGGTCCCTGGAAAGGGCATTTGCTTCGACTATTAGTAATAAAACTTTGACATTTGTACACCTTTTCTCAGGAGCTCCATCTGAACCACCTCACTTAAATCTTCTCACTGTGTGCGTCCTGACCTTAGCCTCTGCTCTGCAGTAGTCGAGGTGTAGAAAGGTTAGTCTGGCCCAGAGTCTCACCCTAGAACGAGGTGCGGCTGGGCTTTGATCCCAGACAGGCTGACCAAGAGCCCGCACCCCTCCCTCCAGCAGTGTCCCCGTGCCTTCGGGGGCCGTGGCTGCCATGCAGGGTAACACAGCTGTACAAATAGCTCAGCACAAAGCAACACAAACAACCAAAATGTGACTACGAACACAAGTCACGGCCCCTGGTCGGGATCCAGAAGTCATTCATTTTGGCCAGTAGTGTTTTCCTTTCCATCATTAAGCATTCCGCTTTTTTTTTTTTTTCCAGTTTGGGAAAATCTGATATTGAATAAATTCACAGAATTCTCGCTATGTAACCATGTGGCAGATCGGTCCAGACATGGAAATCCAGGCACCATGTGCAAAGATAGAATGTGGAGAAATGGCCAGTCTACATTCTTTTTCTGTAAAAAAGATGGCAGTCCTTCCACAGAGAGTGAACTAGGCAGGGCTGAAGCACTGGACTATCGGACAACAAACCGTTGACTGTGGTATGAAGCAGGCCACACACAGATCTGAGGAGGAGCCAACTCCAGCCCCTACCTGTGCGGCCACGTGAGCTCCCACCTAGCACCTGAGTAAGGAGGACTCTGCCGGCCCTGCTTCCGGCTGGAGAGCTGAGTGCTTATCCAGCCAGTTGGATGTGGGACAGCTTTCCTAGAAACCCAGCAGAGCGCAGGAGACGGAGGTGGAGGTATGAGTGGGGTGAGAAAATTCGAGGGAACTGTCTCGCCTCTTCATTAGCAGGCAGGTGAGGTAGGCTGGGGAGTGGGGAGCAGGCTGTGGAGGAGGAGAGGAGCAGGCAGGGAGGGGCCAGGGCCTGTGCTTATCTTCTCACTGAAGTTTTGATTTCAAGGCTGGGAAAGACACAGCCAGAAATAAATGTTTGGGGCATGACATTCTTTCCATGTTAGGACACTGCATTCCTTCTGTTTGGTGACAAATGACTAAATAGCGAGCTTGGTCCCGTTTATGACCTAATTCAATAAAAATGAACCCCTGGGCCTGTGGTTCCGAGCGTTTCAGGAAGGAGTTAAGCTGCTGGATGCTGCTGCCTGCTCCTTTCTAGTCCACGGGAGGCTGGGGTGGGAACAGAGGCGGCTTCTGTTTCTCTCTGTGAATTTTGTTTTCTGCCTTCTATGGGCGAGGAAGGCTCACAGGCCCTGGGCTTGAAAACACTCACAATGAGCACGAACCCTCTGTCTGAAGAGCACAGACAGAGGTCGAGAGATGGCAAAGCATTCCCATTAACAAAAGCAAGCCGGTTGAATGAGGAGCACGGCGTGTGGAGCGTGGAGCTCCGGAAGAGTCCTCTCACAGCCCAGACCCAGCCTCCAGTAGTTAAGGGTGACAGTTACACAGCGAGATGTGGCTGCGCTTTCCACTTCTCCTTATAGGAGACAAGCAGGATTTTGAAAGGCTTTCACAATGTGATCAGGAGACAGCAGCAGGAAAGAATTTCCCTGAAGCTTGACTTGCAGTGACGATCAGGAAGGACGGAGGGAAAGAACTGAGAACTTTTCAGCTAATGCGGATCCGGCACCTTCTGGCCTCTGAACCCCAGGGAGTGTGAGTGCCGCGCCATTAGGGCGTCCTTAGTGAAGATTTGTCTCTGGAGTCGGCGGTGGTCACAGTTTTTGACTAGTGCCTCCTGCTCTGTTGCTCGTATCACCTGCCTGGCAGTCTGTTCTCCTTGTGCGGCTCCGGGAAAGAAGAAAAGTGGAAAACATCTCAGGACCTGGGAGGCGGCTCAGCCTTGAACTGGACCACGTCAACTGGCAGCTCCAGAAGGACTGTCCCCGGTCTCGATGTTCCTGCCGGGCCCGACGCCACCTGCAGCTAAAAAGGGAATGTGTCGCCCGGGGACAGGAGCGAAGACACCTCGTGTACTCTCAGGCGACTTCATTTGGTTTGAAGCCTGAAACAGGTCAAGATTCTGCCTTCAGACAAAACCAGTCAGGGACAGGCAACTTCCTCGGGTCAGAAAGTGTCTTCGGGAAGACACTGACAGGTCTAGCAGCTTGAGCCCAGGAGCGCCGCTGCACGGTGTGTGTAGATACGTTAGCGCGTGTGCCTATGTGAGTGTGTATGTGTGTAAATATGAACGTGTGTGAGTACACGAGCACAGACGCGTGCACACAGGAGTGCTGGTGTACGTGTGTCACTATGGGACTGCATTCCCATTGGCTGCCTGCTCTGACGGAGCTTCTCCCAGTATTTCATAAGCTCAGGAGTCACAGGCTGAAGATGAAATCCAAACGCCAACACTGCCTAGCTGTGTGACCCCAGGCCCATTGCTTATCTTTCTGGGCCTCAGTTTCCTCAAATGTAGTGGAGATAATGCCCTCACTGTAGTGGCTCCCATGAGACAGTTTGTAGGAAGCAATTTACACGGAGCTTATTGTCCCAGGATGTCAGTATGGACGACTTGAGTACTCCCGATCGGCTGTTTCTTCCCTCCATAATTCCTCCCTCCCTTCCTTCCTTCCTCCTCTGCTGGCTCCCACCCCGGGCAGTGCACCAGACCCTTGCTCAGAGCTGTCTTTCCTCACCTGTCCATGCAGTTCCCTCCCACGTCAGTGCCATCTCGGCTCTGTCAGCTGTTGGTGACAGGGACATCCACACCCCACACTGTGGGCTGGACACAGAGTCCGCCACAGAGGCAGGAGCAGCCCGGTCTAGGACGCCGTGGCCTGGAGCCGCAGGTCCCTGTCTCAGGAAACACTGAGCCACTAAACTTAGACTCCCGTCTGCTGGGGATGAAAGCAGACTCAGCTGCCCTCTGGAGGGCCAGCCCCGGCAGGCTGGGAGATGCCCTGAGAAATCCGTCCCTCCAGCTGCTGGGTGAGCTCTTCCAGCCCCATTTCACATCTCTGATTCCTGTTTTCTAAATTTCCTCCAAAGGGAAATGTCCTGTTCTGGAGGCTACTTAGTGGGTTACAGCTGCGTGGCTGTTTGCTCATTCATCTGACAAATACCCGGGGCGCGCGCTCCAGGGGCCGGCGTGGGCTGGGTCCAAGGGCAGCTTCATGTCAGACTGGGCCTCACGCTGCAGCTTCCAGAGGAAGCAGACGGAGACTGGGGTGCCGTGGGGAGGGCTGTAGGGAAGAAGGCAGGACAGGGGTTCAGGAAACACTGCAGGCCCAGGGCCTTGTCGGGGGAGCCAGGATTCACGCCCCATTTCCACAGCGATGCGATCTGTGGCGCTAAGATTTGCCCGCATCACTGACACTAAACAGATGCCTAAGAGATGACTGATACAGATTCTGATGTGAGGACAGCACGGTGACCATGCTAA
Organism: Fukomys damarensis; assembly: GCF_012274545.1. NCBI lineage: Eukaryota > Metazoa > Chordata > Mammalia > Rodentia > Bathyergidae > Fukomys > Fukomys damarensis. The sequence continues at coordinate 3,817,311 of NW_022900923.1, read as the reverse complement.
TGCAGACTATGCCAGGGAAATGTGAAACGGCGCATTATTTTTTAGGAAGCAAAAGTTTACAGTTAATAACAGAATGGGAACCAGGCTGACAGACAAGACCATGGTGGCTTTAACAAGGCCTGAGGTGGCAGTTCACGGGTGTAGTAGCCACTACAAGAAGCTACTGAGGGCACTGGCTTTTTCCAGGTTCCCATCCCATCATGCCTACTATGTGCCTTTCAGCCTCATGAATCCAAAATGACTGCTTTACCTCCAGGCATCACATCTCTACTCCAGATGGAGAAAAAGGGAGAAGGGGTGAGGATAAAAGGTGCTTGCTAGGTGACCTTGGCCTTTGTAATAGGAGATTAGTACCATGGGCTTCTGCTTGATTTCACTGTGCCCTGCTGGGTAACCAGGTCACCTTGAACAGCAAAGATTCTGGTTTCACTGGGCTAACAGCAGCCCTGCTCATAATTTGGGCTCTGTTCCTACCGAGCAATGGAAAATCAGCATGCAAAGTCTGCCTCATTCCCTCGAGAAGGTTGGATATTTGCTTAAACTTGTTTGTATCATTCAGTATATCTGTATCTGTATCTATGGAAAAACAGTCAGTTCAGGCTTTGAATCCTTAACAGCCTAAGTACATTGAGTCTAAATCACAGAATTTGTACGAGGGGAATGGACATGTTTTTTTACTTCTTTTTGTGTTTGGAGCCCCAAGATGTTCTTTTTGGTAAGAGTAAGCCAGTTTCCCAGTTACTTTATGCCTTCAAATGAAATATGGCTGTGTTTCTCTTATCTATTTTTAAAAAATCCTTAATAAATGTGATTAGGTATTTTTATTGGGTTGCAATCATATTTTTCTAAAACATGCCTCGGACCTAGAATGAAAGTTGCAAGAGAACCAAGTAGCATTGGGAACACGGACACAAAGTTCAGTACCAAGCCCTCAGGGCAAACAGTCTTCCACAATCAAAGCGATTACATCCGAAACTTCTGTGTATTTCCTTTGGCACCTGGCGTCCAGGGCTTCCTCTGATGGGCAGTCTGCTGGAGGCTGCTGTGGCCAGAGAAATGACTTCATCTGTCTTTTCCCCTTTGGCACCTGGCGTCCAGGGCTTCCTCTGATGGGCAGTCTGCTGGAGGCTGCTGTGGCCAGAGAAATGACTTCATCTGTCAGGTCCACCAAAACAGTATTTATTACTGGGGAGTTTAAGATTCTCTCTCTCTCTCTCTCTCTCTCTCATTCTCATAGTACTGAGGATTGGATCTAGGGCCTTTAGGCTGGACTACATCTCTTAGCACTTTTCTGATTTTATCTTTTGTTTTTGAGACAGGTTCTCACTAATTCTCCTAGGCTAGTCTTGAACTTTCGATCTCCCTGCCTCAGCCTCCCAGAGTGCTGGCATTATAAATGGCACCACCAGACCTGGCTAGAACGTTAGTTTTAAAATGAAGCCTCTATGAGCTGGGATTGTTTAGGGAAAATGAGGTGCGACAATTTGTATTTGAGCCTTTTTACAAACTCAAGCACATAAAGAACGATGTGGGACATGTCTCAAGCAGGCAGTGGCCACATAGTGGCTCTATGGGTGCTTTGGGTTTTTGGTCTTTATCTTAAAATGCAACAGAAAGTTCACTTTGTTTTTGTTTCTCAAGTACAGACATGGTTGCCGAAATAAATCAACTAGGTAATTGAGAAGCATATTCTCATAAATACAAGTATTAGAATATACAGGACAATGTAGCACATGTTCATCAGGAACTAAATTGTGAGATTCCCAGAAGTTACAAGAAGACCCTGGGCAGGAGGGTTATGGCAAATAATGTGAAAGTCACTGAAGAAGTGCTGCACACCTGAATTATAGGTGGTCTCTGCTCACCATATGTAGCAGACACAAGGTTCTCTGTACTTGTTGGGCCTGCACAGGGCAGCGTGTTATTGCATGCTGATGTCTATATAGACCTCCTGGAGCATGGTGAAGATCTGTTTACTTCCCTACCGGGTGTGTTAACTCTAGTGATCACACACTGATTGGACAATAAGAGCAGAATTATCAATGTATAGGAGGTGCTATATGGTTTGCTAAATGCTTTGCAAACGTTAATGTGGTGTCCATTCTCTTGCCGGGCTTTGTGTTAAGGTATGGATTGCCAGGCTCCACCTGCAGAATTTTGATTCAATAGGTTGGGAGTTTGCCTTCCTAATAAGTTCCTAGGTGCTGCTGATGCCCAATGTTCACACATTAAAAAAAAAAAAAAAAAAATACTGCCCAGGACCCTTCCAGGACTCCAGCTTTTCCTCTGGGAGGTTGGCCGGCAGAGTGGATCTTGCCAAGCTCCAAACTGACCATCACTTATGTCTACGTGGGGGCGGCTCAGCCTTTCCCGCCTATCTGTGAGATCAACAGGCTCTTTGGTCTGTTTTACGAGCACTTTTATTAGTCCACCTCTGGGTCATGGTTCGCCTTCTTGGTTATAATTTTAGGACAGTAACACTGAGCTCACATTTCAGGGATACTCCCACAAACGGCACCATTGCATGAATGACCTAGACCACATGCTGGAGTGTTTGTTTGCTGGGTGGCTGGAAGTCCCTGAGGGCACTGATCATTTTTGTAGAATCTGAAGGAAGAGGAGAGCAGGATACTGTGGTTGGAAGGGAAGGCTTTTGGAGTCAGTAGCCATCAGGTCCAGTGATTAAAACACGCTAGGCCCCAGTTTCCTCTTACGGAAAACTACATTGATACTTCCCACTTCCCGGAGAAGAATCAAATGGATTCTTTAGAAAGGAATTGCCATCAATAATTCCCAAAGCATCACCCTGACAGGATGACTGCTCCTGGGCCACGCTTTCGGGTGCGTTGAGAAGGAAACAGAGCAGAAGCTACTGTGGCCGCACCACGCATGTGAGACAGGCTCCAGGGCTCGGGCCGCCGCCCTGACCACGTGGGGATAAGACCGGCCCTGGACCTGCCTCACTACTGACAAGGTCACCGCTTCCCAGGGCCGACACACGGTATCAGGAACCCAGACACCGCCGGCGTGCGCGGGCCCACTTCCTGCGGAAACCCACACCAGGGCCATGGCTCCAGCCAGCTCCTTCAATAGGATTAGGCATTTCGTGAGGTTAAAAACTCTCTCACAGCTCCTTTTAGATGAAATAACTCCTTTGTCACCACTGTTTGACCTTCGGAAATGAAACTGAAAGCATCCCAGGAAGGAAAAAGGGACACTTCGTCACTCGTGGGGTCCGTTCAGTGGGGTGGTTCCAGCACGTCTAGGGATTGCAAGCCCCACGCTACGACCACTGATGAGGAAGGGACAAACATCGGTTCCGTGATAAGGAGGAAGCTGAACATCGTGGGAACAAAGGGACCTTACGCAGCCCGTGAATATGAAGCGATGACAGCGAAATTGCAGAAGAGCAGAGGACGGAGAAACCTGAAACGCCTCTAGTTTCAGTTTCTAGGAGGGAAAGAGATTCCACGGCCAGCCATACCTGTCAAAGGTTTCTGTTCAAACACAGGCCTCCACTTAGCCAGCGTGCCTCCTTTCTGCCCGCCATCATAGGCTCTTGGATCTGCCAGGGGGAGCTGAAGATCTCAGCAGCTTTCCTTGTGGGGTTTTCAGAAGCCTGCAGGCTTGAGGGCCAATCAGAGCTGTCCTCAGCTTCCACTGGAGGAAGGGACCAGGCACTGGGCTATCTGTGTCACATGTAGAATGAAAAAGGAACTTCCTAAGCACACGGCAGCTTAATGGAGATTCCATTAAGAGAAACAGGGGAGGCGGGACCAGGTCGGCGAATCTGGAGTGCCAGGGCTTCTATTTTAGATAATACCCCCCCGTCGGAGAAGCACGCTCCATGCAGATGAGACCCTCTCACATTTGTAAGTGAAAGAGCTAGAATTTCAACCCAGGCCTATCTCCCACAGACACAACCACGGGAGCAGCTGAATGGAATGAACTCCCCACACCCTCATAAAAACAGAAGTGAGAGAATTGAGGCAGAAGGAAGCTAATTTACTGGCTCGCATCACCATCCTGTAAGCAGCAGGCCGGCCTAAGGCACTCGGACCGTGACAACCTGCACTTTCCTCGGAGCAGTGGATGCGGGCAGTGTATCGGCCAAGGGCTTGGAGAGGAAGCAGAAGGTTAGACACTTGTTGAGATGGGTGGTTAATCATACCCTGTCTCCTTCTAAAGTTTAAGCCAGGGAGCCCGTGGGGTAAGATACGTGGACATAGGCCTTTCGTGCTAGAAACAGCAGCCAGGACAGCAAGGCTGAGAGCAGAGCCCATAACCAGGTCTCCTAATTACGTCCCCAGGAGTGGAAGCCGATTCTGTGGGGCTGCTCCTGCCCGAGGGAGGAAGCTCGGAGGTGGGGAATGCGTGAGTTTCCCAAGGGCAAAGTCCCATGTGTTCGCTGCTCTCTCCATCCATGCCAATCTGATAATCACTCTCGGGGCATGAAGAAAGGGCACAAAAGACAAAAACACTTCTCCTACTCTTCCGTTCTTAGGAGTGCAATTCAGTTTTTCACTAGAAAAATATTAGAAAATTTCTAAGGTGAATATTAGAAGTAGGAAGAGCTTATCTTTGTGTCTCCCTGAAAGCAATAAAGCTATCCTTTCAGATGTTTCTGGTTTGAATTTGAGGGAAGGACTGAAGGACACTTCTGACCACACTGAGTTGATTTTCTAAGCCTGTATATTTCGTGAATAGGGGCCCTACTTTATTTTCTGCATCATGCGTTTGAGGTTAGGTCTTCCGCTCAAAGAGAGAACTCGCTGCTGAGGTAAGTGAGTTCCAGAGCTGGTCCATCCAGAGAAGTCAGCTGCTGAACTGGACTGAACGGAAAGGAAATGAGCAAGACAGATTCCAAGTGCTGATCATGCACTTCTGGTCTGAGGAGGAAATGAACAGTCAGAACTCATGGTTGAGGAAGACAGCTCCATGTTCACTCAAGTGAATGCAGGATGTGGCACAGGGAAATCCTGCTATGGCGCCGGTGGAGGTGTGAACCAGTTCAGCCACTACGGAAATAAGGATGGGGATGGCCTCAAAAACTCAGAATAGCTTTTCCTTTCCACTTAGCCAGCCACCGTCTACGTATCTTCCTGAAAGATTTAAAGGCATCATATTACATGTGCATACCCATGTTTATAGCAGCGCAATTCACATCGGCTAAATCTTGGAAATGAGCTATATGTCTGTCCATCAACAGATGGATGGATAAAAAAATGTGATATTTATACACAATGGAGTACTACCCCACCATAAATAAGGACAGATTTGTAGAAAAATGGGTGTACCTTGAGACAATGGTGTTAAATAAAATAAATCAGATACAGAAATGTAAATATCACATCATCTCTCTTATATGATAAGCCTAAACCATAAGTAAATTAAAGAACAAAGTAAAAGATAGATAATAGGAAACAGGGAGAAACAAGAAGATAGATTTACTGCAAAAGGGAAAGAGACCAAGAGAGGGAGGGAGGGAGGGGAAGGGAGGGGGAAGGGAAGGGATGTAAGAGGAACTAGCATGTTTTGGGTACAGGCACCAACTCCCCAGGAGGAAAGTGATCACTATGTACTGCAAGCATGCAGTACTAGCAGGAGTGCCTTTTTTTTTTTCAAAGTTGTAGACAAATACCAAGTTGAAGATGATTATGCCACTGGCGAAGAGCGGGGACTAATTTGGGGATGTCCGTGGCGAAGTGGCCACAGGAGAGGCATGTTCAGCTCACCTGGGGCGAGTTCAGGCTCCCGTCCCACAGAGCCCGGGCGCCCGGCAGCTGCATCTTTTTTGCATTGAACACAGGTTTTTGAACTAAGAGAGGAGGAGAAGCTCAGCTTCTGGTCTGAGGCTTTTCAAGGCCGGGCGCTGTAGCTAGCGTTTAGAGGCCACGTTTGCTTTTCACATCGGCACTGTTACATTACAAGCTCAGGAGCATGACTTCAGCATATCGTGAACAGGATGGTGAGAGCTCATTTGCTTAGCAAATTTAGCATTTTGTTGATGAATGGTTCCCGAGGCTTACACACTCTTAGCTACTGGGAGGATCCACTGACCTGGCTCCACTCTCTCTCACCTGGAAAACACATCACCTATCGGTCAACTCTACTGATAACTGGCCCTTTGCTGGCATCAGAGACAAGGGTTCTAGTTCCGGGTTTAACATTCACCTCTGTGAGTGGAGCAAGTCACTTTATTCATTCTTTCAAGAGGTATTTTTTTAGGGATCCACCTCTTTTCAGCATGATTTTTGCTTGCAGGGAATCTGAAGTTAGTGAAGAAGATAGACCCAGCCAAACAAGGCATCGCAGTCAAATGCCGGAAGCGTTGCTCTTAGGACATGAAGGAAGGAGCCAGTGACAGCAAAGAAGGGGACTCCACTGACTGCAGGGCCAGACAAAGGTTTCTTGTACTTGGAATGAGGATTGTGCAGCTTGCACGCTTACTTGAGGAGTGAGTGTTTTACACAGAAGCGATTTTTGCAGGGATCGAAGCTTTGGTGGTCTTTTTGGACCAAAGTTGCACTGTGAGAAGAGTTTTGGGCAAAGATATAAATTACGATAACATGGAATATGTCTGTGTTTGTGTTTATCTTTATGCATTTTCATAGGTGTCTTTTTTTTTTTAAGTATTGGGGATTGAACTTGAGTCTTTACACTGAGCTACATCCCCAGGTCTGTTTTTAATGATTATTTTTTGAGACATAGTCTCCCTAAGTTACCCAGGCTGAGCTTGAACTGGCTGCCCTCTTGCCTCTGCCTCCCAGAGTGCTGGGGTTACAGGCCTGTGCCACCACACCCATTATTGGGGATTGAACTTGAGTCTTTACACTGAGCTACATCCCCAGGTCTGTTTTTAATGATTATGTTTTGAGACATAGTCTCCCTAAGTTACCCAGGCTGAGCTTGAACTGGCTGTCCTCTTGCCTCTGCCTCCCAGAGTGCTGGGTTACAGGCCTGTGCCACCACACCCGGCTTCATGGATCTTTAGTTAATTCATGTGATCAACATTCAACACGCACAGCCAGCCCACGTCCGAGGCATTTCCCAGAGCTCTCCATGGCACGGTGGGGCAGTCCCAACACAGGTGGTCTCCCACCACCCAGGGAAGGCTCTCTGCTCTCACCCTATATTCTGGGCCCACTCACAGAGAGCTGAATTGGGTTAGAGTCTTTATTTTAAGTCCCAACTCAATTTGCTGTTTCTGGTTCTGTTCCCAAGAATAATACATTTTAGTGAGGCATTTTGAGTTCTTTTCTTCAGAATTGCCAGCCAGCATTTCTCCTCTGTTGAATAAACCCAAAGCCTACGTTTTTGTACCCAGCGTGTGGCCCAGGTCACACTGTAAGCCTGTAATTCTTTATTTTCATGGGTTTTTTCCCTGTAATGAGAGAGATTCCGGGCAGATTAGTGTCCACCCTGACTTTGCATGGATTTTCTGTTTTCTAAAGCGAGGTACGTGTGGCAGGCAGGGCCGCCGCACACTACGCACCTGGTCCCAGGCTGCTGCACTTTTTGAAGACAGCACAGGAGTGAAGTCTGAAGCCAGGGGGTGGACATGAAGAGATGACTGGCCTTTCAACTCCCAGCTTTCTCTTTATGGATACAGAACGGGAAGTGCCGGCAAAACAGAATGGCGCACTGTTTGCTTGTTTGCTCAGACTGGGTTTATGGTGCTTGGAATCACTAATATGTCTTTAACTTCAAAACTTTCCCTTAGGTATGTGGAAGGCTGAGGGGTCAGCGCGGCATCAGCCTGCAGAGACAGCTACTCTGGACGGTGCCTTGGGAAAGCTGGTCACAGCCCGGCTCAGCTGCTTTGGGGAGTTCAGAGGAGGCTGAGCATGCGCACTACTCTGGAGAAGCCTGGTGAGCTGTGGGGTCTGACTGGCCATATATGTATATGCAAAAAGGTTACACTAATGGGACTAAAAAGTGACTCTGAATTGAGCCCTCGCCACCAGAATTATAGAACTTCACTTCTCAGATTTCCATTGCCCCTTCCTTGGTAGGAAACCTGGGCATCTCAGGTGTTTTGGAAGCCAGCAAAGTCTTCCTCTGTGGCTGTTGTCTGATCAGCTGCTCTGTACCCAAAGCTGTTGGCTTCTGTTGCACTGGCCGTGGGACTTGGGGCCTCCTTGGTTACCACTGACTTGGTCTGCTTTGTTTTTCCCTCTCCCCGGTGGGCCTTGAGGGTTACCCCTTCCCAGTGTCACTCCTGTCCTCCTGTGGTCCTCACTGCTCTTAACTGACTTCTAATCCATTGTTCAAGTCCTGGAAGGGCCCAGCTCTCAGCCTGTTACAGCGCCCCCTAGTGTTACCTTACTCGCAGTGGACCATCTTTTCTATTCACCTTTCTGCAGTTCCTACAGAATCTCTCAGCACCCGTTGAAAATGTTACATGGGGCATGCTCGTACTAAAATATTTCTCTTGGTTCTCTGAAAAAGTGAGTATTGACTGGATGCATTTTATCTGGCAACCCTATGAGTCTTAAATCCAAGTTGGTGACATTAATTATGTCATTATGGTTCATTACGACACTTGGAATGGAATTGTATAACAGTTCAGGCATGGAAAAGAAAGACACTGTTCCTGTCTCAGGAACATTCACCAGGGAACACACTCCGGGCAACACAGGGGTAGGCTAAGGCTTGGACAACATGTCTGTAAACCTCTCCTTTTTTAAAAGCTTAGTACCCCAAAGCTGTGTCTGAAGCATTATAGGCTGGACTTTGACCTATAAATAAGTTGTTAGTGTTCTAATCACTTTATTTACATCAAATGGGTGTCAGAATCTAATGATTCATACATGTAAATTTAGAAAGCTCAAAGTCTTTGTATAGGGACAGGGTAACACAGGATCATTTTGTGAGAGATGCAGTGTGAACAGTTCCTATCATCCCTTTCTGATATAAAATATAATTTATTTCAAGGGAAAAAAAAACAACATGTCCATATGGTGACAGCATGTAAACTGCGGCAGCTGCTACGAAAAATGGAATGACAGCTCTTCAGAAATTACACAGAACTACTTGGCATCCAGCAAGCTGCCTCCAGCCTATATCCAAAGGAACTGAACACATTCAAACAGACAGGCATCTTTCGGAGGCTTTTTGCAGTACTGGGAATCTGATTCAGGGGTACCCTGCCACTGAGCTATGTATATCCCTGGCCTTTTTTAGTTTTAGATTTTTCTGGCAGGATCTCACTAAGTTCCCTATGCAAGACTGGCATTTGTGGTCTTCCTGCTTCAGCCTCCCTCAGCACTGAGATTATATGTGTGCCCTCCCACATCCATCCTCAAACAGTATCTGTGTATCCCTGTTCATAGCAGCATTATTCACAGTAACAACAACATGAAACAGCTCGTGTCCTTTAACAGGCAAATGGCCAATGGAATGTGATCAGTGTACAATGACATAGTATGCATCTGTGAAAAGTTTGGAAATTCTGACACATGGCACGTCATGGATGAACCTTGAGGACCTTGTGCTGAGTAAAGTAAACTAGGGATGAAAGGACAGATATTGTGTGATTCCACTTACGTAGGCTGTGACTGAAAAATATGTCTAATTTTTAAATTACAAAATTTGCTACAGTGAAAGACACATTGTCACTCATCCCAACAAACTAGCAGTCCTTCTCCCTGGTGTATCCCTGACTTCACTTCGTGCATCATCCTTGTGACACAAAGCTCAAGAAAAATTAACTTCTAAATGGATGGGAGGGGAGAGAGAAAAAAATCAGACTCCAAACATACCCACTGCTGCCATGAGTCTGAAACGTCCCCAGAAGCCACGTGTCCAAAGTGTGCGCTGCTCTATGGAGCTGCTGGGAGACTGGACCAGAAGAGGTGAGAGGTCACGGGGCGTGGCCTTGAAAGGTTAGAGAGGCCCCGCCCTCCTCCTTCCCTCTGACTTGCGTACTGGGTTGTGGGGTGAACCTCTCTTTCCACCGCTCATTGCTTGGATGTGTCCCCTTCCCAGAGGCCCGGGAACAACTAGCCAGGCACCGAAACTGTGGGCCAAAATAAACCTCTCCTCTGACCAGGCTGATGATCTGGAGGACTCCTCATGGGTGCGGAAGCTCGCTAACGCAGCCGCCATGCAGTGCAATGATAAGATAGTTTGTATTAATGAATATACCACTTATTGCAATTTTATAGACTAACGTGCTTCTTCATGAAACATTGTCTTTTATGCGATGCTAATGGCCCCCTTGTGTAAATTGTTCTCCAGATAATTCCTACTTGATCATTTTCTTCAGGAGATAATTTTAGTCTCCAGAAAAAACTCAATTTTGACAGTTTTTGCAGAAAAAATTTATATATGCACACACACACACACACACACACACACACACACACGGCGATTCCTTGGCTGGCGCTGTGATTTCAAGAAGTGGTTTCGTTTTTGAAGAACTCACTGGTGTGAAGACAGGCCACGAGTCTCTCAGGCAGCTGGTGACACTTAAAGTTTTGTGTAAAATATTTGAGGAAAATACAAAATGTTCAATATAACATCTCAGTTCAGGTGCTGAGCTGCAATTAACTCAAGCAAAGTGGAGGATAAAGAGACTCTTGCCGTTTACTCCACTCGCCCGTTCACTCACTCCTTCCATCTCTGAGCAAAGACACAAGAACCAAATATTTAATACAGCTGGCAGGTTTTTGAGTTCAGTTTTGACAGGTGAGCAAGCAAGTGGACTTTGAGTGGCCTTTGTTTCTCCAGTTGTTCTCCTTTGGCCTCAATTCTCCAGATCCCTGAAAGTTCGCATTAACGTTGGAGGGATGAGGAAGCGACCCTAACAGAAAATGGTGCTCCAGGAGGTCGGAGAGTAGCACTGCCAGTCCTCCATGTCATAGCTTCTTGCGTCCTCCCCCAAGAGCTGTGGGGGCTTTGCCTGCAGTTCTGTCTTGTTGCGTGTTCCCAGGGATGGCCCTTGAACCCTCTCCGTGAGCTCCAGCTTCGTTGCCCGAAGACCCCGATGTGACACCCGCACTGCCCATCCTCTCCTGCATCTTGGTGGTTGACGTTCCTCTCCTTCCAGGACTCGGCATTCCCAGTTATCTCACTCAAAGTTTCCCACAAACGAGTTTATTCTCCTTCCCCTATTTTCTCTAAACCAACTTTCCTGGAATTCTGTTACCGTTCTGGAAGTGATGATGACAAAAATTTCGGGACAAGAATAGGGACGGGTCGAGGAGGCATCCAGGAGGGAACGGTTTCACGATCGCCTGGCCAACAAACCCCGGGCACCTTGGGAAACCAAAAGAGCTGCCGCGCTGTATAGGAGACAGAAACCAGCACGGGAAATAGGGCCCATAAGGAAAGAAATGTTTTCCTTTTGTTCCTTCAGTAATAAAATATCATCACATAAGTTGTAATCAGTCTGTAACTTTATCCACGGGATTCTTCGGCTTTTGTTCTCCTTCGTTTTCTCTGCCTTGTCTTTGCCTGGGACGACTTTACGGCTCTGCTGGGAGAAAGTTGGGAGAAAGAGATCTGCTTGGTCCTATTTAAGCTTTTAAAGAACACTTACTTTTTTTTTTTTTTTTTTTCTTTTCCTACAGACCACAGCCAATCGCTGCTCCTCCCTCTAGAAGGAAACCCTGGCTGTACCTGCTCTTTCATCTCCGGGTGGAAAATGTCTATCGGCTGGAAACCTGGAAAAGCTGTGAGTCTTAATTTTCAGGGATTTTACTTGTAAGCTTTTCAAAGCATGAGCTCAAGTTTCAGGCAAAGGTAACTTTAGTAGTTTGAGCCTGATTTCCACCCCCACCCTTTGTCCTCCAGGGCTGTGGGGGGAACTTTCAGAGTGAAAAAGCTCTTTAGCTAAGGTATAAATTTATGTTCCCTGGTATCTGACAAAGGTTCTTGGAAACTGACACTTTAAAGGAAAAAGGAAAGGAAGAAAGGACGAGAGAAAGAGAGAGAGAAAAGAAAATGAACCCAAAGACTTACAGAGATTATACCATACACTCCAGATGGAAAATTTTATGGGCGTGGAGAAAGTGTATAAGTGAAATATCAGTATCATAAAATAACAGGAAATAGTGTAATCTACCTGATGGAGAAAATTGTCACTTAAAAAAAGCTATCCTAATTTCCTTCAGAATTGTTCTTGTTTTTGAGCCAATAAACTGCAGCTAAGCTGACCACGGGCCTTTCTCCTGCCAAACTTCTGTTCATGAATAGTACCTCTGTGTATTTACAATTGAAACTTTCCATTCTTTTTTCTTTTTTTGTAATTAAAATAAAGCCACCCAGGGGCAGGCAGAAATCATGCAAAATTGCTAATGATCTGGGTGAATTGTGATCCAGAAATTTGGAGGAAAGTCAGAGTGAGTGTTAGGGCAATGGGCTCAAAGCAATTTGGGGTCAACCTGAAAAAAAATGTAGGAGGGGAAAACCCTGCTTTCCTTTCATAAGTAATAATAACAATACAATTTACTTTAAGCAGTGCATAGTAGAAGATAAGTCAGCAGACGAATGCCTGAGGCCCTTATGCTGGGGAAATAGGATGTGGATGTAATTTTTGCCTTGTCTCCCCTCTCCACACCTTCAATTCCCAGGATGGGTTATGTGGCTCACAATGCTATTGCCGAGCATGTGAGGCAAAACGTGTTTGGTTACTTGCACAGGGTGTTGTCAGGATTAGTTTCCTGTTATCTCTCCAGATTATTTTGACTGGAATGTTTGTGGCATTCCCAAAGGTAGTGATTGGAATTGGTTTCATAACCCTTCACACACATGCACGCACACATGCACACGTGTGCACACACTGTTCACCACTGTGAAGGCTGAGCAGGTGTTGTGCTAAGCACAGCGGAGAAAGGAAGATGAACCAGAACTCAAAGGTGTAAGTACAAATGTGAGAACTGTTCAAGGTAGAAAGTGATTCTGTCAGGAGAGATGGGCAGGTAAAACATTGGGGAGCTCAAAGGATGGAGCGAGAATTTAGAGATGGGCTGGGAGGAAGTCCAATAAGGTCTTCTGAGAAAGGGAGCATTGACACGGCACCACTAGGATTGACAGGATTGGGGCATAGTCCTCAGTCGGTCTGCATACATTTGAAATACAGCTCAGCGTATGAACTGGTGCATTCACTCGCTTAGCAGGGCTCCTCCTGGGCAGGTGTGGTATGGGACAGGGCGGCGAAATAAGGGGTCAGAAGGCTCCTCAGAGGAGCTGATCTTCGTGAAGGTGCTGATGTGCTTCCACACTTTTTGTTTGAGTATTTATTGGCTTTGAACTGTTGGTATGAGCTTCAGATTAGGCAAACTTATCTTCTCAACCAATGAGTCTGCACTTCCTGGAAGATTTTAAAGTAGGTGTCAGGAGAGACGCTGAAGTTAAATTCACATATGCTGCATAACGCTTCAAGCAAAAATGATAGAATTGTCGTGGTTTCCTAAGGAAACAATTGGAAAAGTCATCTGATTAGGAGTGGGGAAGGAGAAAGGCAGGCAAAGTACTAAAATACCTGCAGCCTCTACCAGAGGTAAAGTACAAGAATAAAGGCAGGGAAGAAGTTTTCTGTATCCTTTGTGGGGCATGATATGGGGCATAAATATGAAATGTACAGGTTTAGTTTAGGAAGTGCACAGTTATTTGGCTAGTACAGTTGGAAGAAAATTACTTCTAATGGCCACTTAAGGAGGGTGGGAGAATCAGTAGCTTGATGGGTTGCAAATAACTTTAAAACTTCTCATCTTACACAGCTCTTGAATCTACCATGAAGGATACACTGTAAGAAAAGACAGAAAACAGTAGATTCAAGAGCTGCAGATCTGAGGCCAGCCTACGAATATACTCTGAATGGACAACTCCCATTTACTAGAAAATGGATAGAATTTGCTGATTTGAGGTTGCATAACTGCTAGAAAATGATCCACCAATATTTATATTCATTTTGGGCTAAGAGAAAAAGAAAACAAAATTCTGAGAAGGAATTCATCCACTTGCTTTCCTTTAAATTAATTTTTCACAGTCGAAGAATCATTATTGGATATTCACAGATCTGCCTGTATCCTCTGGATCTTTCAGAAAACGCAGTCTGAGGTAAGGATTAAACTGTTGATCACTAATTGTGAAGGTGCAAGCTTAGGATGGGGGAGGGAGGGGGGAAGTCCCGAGAGGACAAGGGAGGATGAGGAGCATGGTGATGGGATGGGTCCTTCACAGACCCTGCTTCACAGTGAACTGCAAGGATGTGTAACAGGCCGCTCCAAAGCTGTGTTCACGCATCTGGTGGAGAAGACATTTCCCGGAGGTTTGCAAGAAGTCCAAGGAGACAGTAACGCAAAGAGGCACTTTCTGTTGAGTTCTCGATGGTCTTTTGCTTCCCTTGGGGCTCGGGCTGCAACCTCTTTCTCCTTAAAGACCCCCACTGCATGGAACCCAGCCAAGTTTGGAAGGGAGGGCAGCTTGCCCTGTGTGGGATTCCGAGGAAAGAAGAGCAGTCAGGGAAGGGGCTCTGAGAAGACTTCTGGGTCTAACTAACCAAGCAGTGTTACCTATACTCTGTCTCCATGCACTCACCACTCCTGTTGGGATCTTTTGGCTCTGATGGTACATTTCATTTTAGTCTTCTTTTTTTCCAGCTTTAATTGAGTTTATTGGTACATTTTAGGGATACAGAACAGTTACATTCATTGTTGGGATCTTGTACCTCCACATGACAAGTCTTGATTCTCATTTTT